>NW_024581131.1:6016668-6071235 GCF_017639235.1 Corvus kubaryi
AGGAGAGGAGAGGAGAGGAGAGGAGAGGAGAGGAGAGGAGAGGAGAGAGGAGAGTCCTAAATAGTAGGGTTATCCCAGCCCTTTTCATGATGCTTTTTATTTCTGAAAAAGTTATCTATGCTAACTGGCTAACCCTATCAATCCCAAAGGGAAGTCAAGAATTATCTTAGTTTTACAGCAGGGCATCACAAAAAAAATTATAATTTTTTACTTGCCAAAGGCTCCACCCCAAGTCAGTGACTGAGCCTGTTAAGGCCAGTGAAGACCACACAGTTATTGTTTCTGAATAATCTGCCTTATAACTGCACAAAGACATGAACAGACCCTGTATTGTACACATCTCTACTACTCTTGAAGCCAAGAAATGTCCCAGCTAGGACTCTGTAGCATTTTAGAGATCACAAGAGTATAAATAATGACCCAATCCTCTGAGAAGTTCAGTACCTTTAATCCTAGAAGCCTTGAGAATACAGAATAATCTTGAACAAGAGAATTAGAACTCTACAGGATCAAGCAGAAGGTTGGTATTTTGTGTACACACACAAAAAAAACCCCCAAAGCAGCCCTGAAATGAAGTCTCACATACACAAAGTGTACAATGCTTTATGTATAAAAATATTCAGCTTATCCATATCTGACACACCATATTGATTTGTAGCTGATGAAGAGTT
Organism: Corvus kubaryi; assembly: GCF_017639235.1. Classification (NCBI taxonomy): domain Eukaryota; kingdom Metazoa; phylum Chordata; class Aves; order Passeriformes; family Corvidae; genus Corvus; species Corvus kubaryi. Next base: position 6,017,340 of record NW_024581131.1, read on the forward strand.
TATCAAGAGACCAAAACAAAGGCACATCTGCTACAAGTAAATAATAAGGTGGGGAAGACGGGACTTCTACACAGGGCAAGGTTCTTAGGTGCTCTGGTTCCCTTCTCCAACCTTCACTGCCCTGTATTCACAGCTCTTTGTGCCAGAAGAGAATAGCACTACCCACCAGTGCTAGAATTCCACCTCTGACTGCAAGTTACACATACCCTTTGATCCAGATCTTTGGCCTTGCCATGTTTTCAATCTCCACCATTTCAATGAGAAGAAAAAGACCTACAGCACACGAGTTTCTCCCCTCAGATGAACTCTTCAGAAATTTGCAGTAGAGCAGACATTCAAACAATAAATATGATGTTAATTTTGCTATTCTAATCAAGATTGCTAAGAATTCTTGTGAAGCAGTCCACAGCCCACCTGGTTCCACAGAGCCACAGGCACCAAAGCACTGAGAATAAGTAAGAAATGGTGGAGCTAAAGAGGCTTTGCAGCCGTAACTCAACTAATTCAGTGGTGATAAGATTAATGGTGATGACAGCATAAAGGACACAGATTCAGAAACCCTGCCTATTTTTGCAGTGTTTTGCCTGAACAGGACAAGCCTCCTGTTAACAACGATGGCAACTGTCCCCATCATGCTGGTAGCCTGGTTGTTCCTTTCCCTATCAAAAATACAGTAATGATAAATGTAAGGACATCTTCTCTATCCTGAAACTTAATGCAGACTGGTTGGGTAATTTCAGTACATGCATGTAAGGAATACTAAAGAATTACTACTAAAAGTATTAAAACATCTGCTTGGCTTAATTTGTGTGTTAGCTGAGCAGACAGACTTCTGCTTTAAGGATGAAATATAGTAATTTGTAAAATGCTGGACCTGTATTTTCAGTATGAATTGAATTTGCTTACAGTGTCATTCCACTTAGTGCTCTAATTTGCTTGAATATTCATTGCAGAGATGTATTCCTAGGCTGCTCTTAACTAGAACACTGCCAGAGGTCTGCCTCTGCTGCCATCCATGAGAAGCTTACTCATGAGTCAAACTCCCCTCTCAGATAAACCTGAACAAGGCCTTGAAGTCACTGAGACTGCACAGATGTAACTGAGTGGGGAATTTGCCTAAGTAATGTCTTCATCGCAATCAGGAAACAACCAGAAGTAAAAGAGATGTAATTTCATAAATATGAGCAATGAAATAAACCACAAACCCAGATGAAAAGCAGCCTGGGACAAAACCCAGAAACTCTAGGACAGATCGTTCTTTATTGTCGATGATCACTGATTTTAATCAAGCTTTACTGATTTACAGGAGTGGGAAGTTTGGGGGGAAAAGGGTAGATTTAATTAGTTTCAAAGGATAATGACAAACTTGAAGGCTGGTGCTCACAAAGCGTAAGGAATCTTAAAAGATGTGCCACTCATAGCCGTGTCTTTACAAAAAAACAAATGCTTGTGTTTAATAGGGCAATAGTGCCTGTGCCACTGCCAACTTCTAATATAATACTTGGCTTTGTCTTTGGTGACGATTTTGTACAGACAGGCATTGCAAACACAAACAGCTCTCAGTCTTCCTCTCAGCTTTCTGCAGGAAAGACTACTTCAAATACTGCCACTGTACCAAAATGGATACATGGAGGAAATACAGAGACGGCTCCCTTCTTCCCACACTCCCCGAGCACTGAGCTCAGCTTGGAAACAGAAATGACCAAGTTCAAATCTCCATTGCCCTTGCTTTGCACTGCTCCAGCAGCAGAGAGTAGGCAGGAATCCAGCTTGTGAAGCTGTCTGGGGATTCCCCCAGCATTAGGGAATCATAATGTGCTATTAGAACCACTTTTTCCTTCTAACTTTGGTATAGAAAACTTAACCAAGGTGAGAGCAATATCTGAAGAGCAGCTGTATTGCAGCAATCTTGATCTGCCATAGCAGCATGTCATGGCCCTCAAAACCAAATGAAGATTAGAGAAGCTGCGCTGTTTAGAACAGCTTTCTGTTAACCTGATTTTTTTTAAGGAAATAAAATTTAAATGTTCCAGCTGTCTGTCTGCAAAACATCAGAACCCATTATCAAGTTTCAACCAAGTTTGAAAGAGCAAGGTTAAGTCTCTAAGATTCTACAAGTTTAATGGAAAGTGCTGAATGTCTGTGGAAAAAACCCTGAGAGGTTCAAACTATCACTCCCACTTTGGAAAGCTCAATTGTGATTTAATCCTTAATGTATTTCAAGAGAAAAAAAAAGATAGACAAGCAGCAGAGACAGCTCCAAATGAGCCCCAGACATTGTCCTCACCTAGTCCAAGAGGCAAGGGACAGAGAAAGAGCAGGAGCAGGGGAATACAGGGTACAAAACTGGAGAACAGAGTTCCGTAGTTTGACAGTTCACTGAGCAAGCTATGGTTTAGCTGCCCAGGATAACACAGAATAGCAGAGGAGTTGAGGCTGGAAGTGATCTCTGGAGATCATCTAGATCAACACCCTTGGTCAAAGCACGGTCAGCTGGAGTGGCTGTTCAAGGCTTTGTCTAGTCTGGATTTGAACAGATGCAAGGAAGGAGACTTCCCAACATCTCTAGGCAACCAGTGCCAGGTGCAACCCGCTCTCAGTGAAGGAGCTTCTTCCTATATTTAAATAGAACTTCCTGTTCACACACAAAGGCCTCACTAGGATTAATGCCTTAGCATGAAAGGGATTACATGCAGATAATGTAACACAAATTATCCCTCCCCTCGGTTCACAAACTAGGCAAGACACATGAAATGTGGAAGAAAAAAAAATACACCTAAGATAAAATAATTCTCCAAGGACATACAGTGCATCAGCATTAATTTCCCACAGACAAAGCATCTTGTATAAGTAGGAGAAAACCATAAAAGTACCTTGTTTTTCAGTCTACCATGACCATACAGTTAAAAAAAAAATTCTGATGATAATATATGCTTATTTAGATATGGGCTATGTCCTTGAGTATTTCTACCAGCTCTTAGCAGTAAGATAAATAGGGCCTAAATGATTAAGGGTCTCAGCCTTGGAACTGTAACATCCCCCAAAATTTTCTGAGAATACCTTCCTAGGGTCTTAATTAATTTTCTCTAAGAGATTTCAGCTGTAGAAAGAACCAAATATCTGTCTAGTAGCCTCTAAATTAGGATGACAATCCTTGGACCAGTTTCCACTTTGAAGAGGCAAGGTAACGTCGAAGTTTAAAACAAAGATAAACAAACAAAACCCCAAAAGCAACCAAAAAAAACCCCAACCAACCAATAAACCCACAAAAATGCAAACCAAAAAACACCAGATGACATGGACTTCAAAAAGAAAACCATGGACCAAACCTGTACCTGCTGCCAGCAGTTTGTCTCAACACGACAGTCAAGCTACCCATCATTTAGAACCTGAAAACATGATGAGAGCTTTGTAATAGAATACTGGAAGAGATTAAGAGATTCCAGTATGGTAAAAATCTTTAAGAGTCAAATTCATTCCTTAATCTTAGGGACAGGTCACAGTTATTAAAAGGAATTCACACACTCACTGAATGAAACTCACCCAGGGCAAATGGCTGGCATGATAAGTACCCCAATCCTCTGCTGGCAAGCAGTCAGCAAAGACATCAGAAAATTTTTAGCATCCCACACAGTGCATTTCACACCACAGAGATTTGGGATATGAAGTCTTGTTTTCCCACTTAAACTTGTGCTTCAATTCAAATGCAACAAAATGCAGTAGTCTTAGCAAAGTCTTATGCTAGATGAGCCCAGACTTCATCGGAGCAGGACTTTTCTTTTTTTTTTTTTAAATAGAATTTTTAAAAAGGAAATTGTACATCTCTAGCTCATGTTTAGCTGCAAATATGTTCTTGCAGGTCCCTCTTCCTCATAAATGATATTCCTGTAAACCAGATGAGCCAACACTATGAACCTGGGCTTTGGTGTGCCTCATCCTGGACCAAAGCAACAAAACAATCACTTTTCCAATAGGAGTATCTGTGTAGAAATCTACTGTCTACACTGCTAGCCACACTTAAAACAATTAAGAAAAAGAATGGAAGATAAAGAGCCAAGCAATTTCATCATCATTGTCTGCTAGGTCAGTGTGAAGACCCAGTACATTCTCATTGGCAGCTGTTCCAGTTTGGCAGACTGAAACGTAATAGTTCTTAGAGTAGGCTTTAGACAAACAGTAAAAAACTAACATATTTTTGGTCCAGTCCAGCTTGCTTCTTCCAGAAACCAGCTCCTCCATTACTTCTGTTGCAGTCAATAGTGCTTTTAATAGATGAAATACAAGGAGAATCAGTTTATGGCATTTAAAGCTGAACACACAGAGGAATGACACTGCAAAAACAGAGTGTGTTAACACATAGGTAATGTAGACATTATTAAAAAATATATACATTACCACACTGATTTGTTTTCTCCCACATAAAGGATATACTGCAAAAGATACCAAATCAAAATTGCAAAAGCCTCAGGATATAAAGACAGCGTGTTGTTTTGTAAGTAGAAGTAGAGAGCCAGAAGAACACTTACTAAATTGATGCCTGAAAACAGTTTTCCTTCTTTAAAAAAAAAAAAAAATTAAAGGTAAGTACTTCACTGGAAATATTATCATGCCTATAATTCCCACAAAGTGTTGTAACATTATAACAAGAAAGAAAAATACATAGTACTTGCACCCCACCCTAAGCCACCTGAGTATGATTTCTCTCCTCAATATTCCCCTGCACCCTGCATTAACCCATCTGCTATCAGCTGATTTGCAAATCTGAGTGCAAAGTTTTCACCAGCAATAATCTCCTTAGGTCAGTAGCTGGCAAGTTATCTACTTTCTTCCAAACTCCTTAATTATCAAATCACTGATTATCAATAGTTGGATATTAGATAAGAAACTGAAAAGCAGCCTGTTATCTGCGGTGAGCTACACAAAGAACAGTCCCTTCAGGTCTAACCTTACCCCATCCAAAATTAAAAATGTTTCTGTGGAAAAAAAAAATTTAAAAGTATTTCTTGTCCTTTTAAGCAAGCAGCAATCTTTACAAAGGAAGCCAAAGTAGGTCCAACAAAAGTCTAAAAGGCAGAAACTGCTTGGCACAGCCATGGGGTGCAAAACAGTAAGCTTGGCCATCAGAACTCCATGAAAGAGTTATTTAGGGCTACTTTCTATCAGCTGACATGTCTCTGTGGCCTTCAGGAAATAATAAAATCATTTTCTCAAAACAAAGCCAAGAGCACTAACAATTCAAGGAAAGCGTCCTACTCTACCAACTCCAGCACTGAGTAACCATGCATCAGCCACCTGCACCAGCCTGAAGGTTACTCTGCCCTCTATGAAGGCAAGTACCATTTGCAAGAGAATGTACCTGCATTTGCTTAAATACACACCATCATTCACCTTCTTTGGCCAGATTGCTTTCTATCCTTAGTCTCATGACACACTTGCATTTAATGGCCTTTAAAAACTTTATCCCAAGGTCATTACAAAAGAATCAGTGTATTCCTGTTTATACAGACCACAGGACAACTGCACCCTCATAGCCATCTCTGCCACAAACGACACATCCAAGAACAAAATGCTTGCAGCTACATCAATAGCCAGTAATGCACTTCTGTGAAAGGAACCAAAACAAATTCTGCTGTTCCACCTAAACTCCACTTAAACCCAACTTTCAAAAGCTATGAAGCAATGGAAAAAATCTTCTGGGTATTTTTTTAGTGTGGTTTTTAAGATATTTTTATTAGTAATGTTTCTAGTCTGTAAACATAATTAATAAAAATTTTATATCCCTATTCAAAATTAAATGTAGAATAAGTAAAATGAAACTGGATGAATGATATTAATATGCTCTAAAAGTAGGCATTTTAAATTAAGTTTCATTTGGTCACATTTGTGTACCTTTTAAAAAGACCTTCTGGAATACCTACATCTACCAAACATAGATGCTCATAGGAATCATGTCCAAACTGTCCAGCAAAACTGAATTTTTGGTTTGCACTTGCAGACATCTGTATTGGAAGTGCTTGCACAATGATCCAAGTAGAATGCAACTCTCTTATGCAATATACCCAACAGACTACATTCAAGAGCACGATTCAAATCTTTGAATACTGCATAAGTGCAACTAATCCATAAGTGAGGTAAAGACAGTTGGGGAAAGGAGATATAAATAGCTGTTTGCCAGAAAATCTGAAACAAATAAGGATGTAAAGGAAATCACTCTGCATTTACAGACACTGCAGATGAAGACAGTTCAAGTTCATTAAGAACACTATTTACAACAAATTATTCATGTTATTCTACAGATCATTATGGCTGTTTTGTAGAAAAACATAATGTTTATGCATGAACTGGAAATGAAACAATCTCCTCATATTCCATAAGCAGAATGAACGGCGTTATTGACTAGGATTGCTAAACATCTTGGGCTTGTTTAAAACAAAACCAGAAAATTTCTTTGGGATATTTCTTAATAGGACAATCCACAACAAACAAAAAAAATCCACCCTCATCTGTGTATCACAGACTTGATAATCTTTCTACTGAAGTCAGCTCAACTTAAAATATGGACTGACTTCACAAGGGCAAATTACAGTGTCTTAGCATCTGAAGAGGACCACTACTTGAGCATTCATTTATGTCTCTGCCTTTACTGTACCTTCACGGAAATCTACATCCAGGCTTCCACCTCGTCTTATTATGACTGTTCTCCTATGCCCATAATACAGTCCTCATGCAATGTCTTTTACTTCAGAAGGTATTACTTCCAAACTTCTCATTTCCTTTCAAATTTTTTCTGAAAGCTGGAATTCTTCCACTACCTACATTTGTTCTATATTACCTACCTGCTAACTGTTAGGTGTGTATGGCATTTATTACTGTCATCGCAATTACCATTTAACTATCAAAAGCACACAATATTAAAGACTTCCCAAAATGTAATGTATGGAGTAAACTTATGGTATATGGAAAAACACTGCAATGCTGGAAAATCCAAAGCATACACTGCCTGCTCCACTCAGCTTACAAAAGGAATTGTAAGAACCCACCTAAAACACTACACTTGGTCTTCTCACAGAATTCCAGATTTTCTAGAGATCAAAAGAATTCTTCTCAAGATGTAAATTCTAACAAGAAGCTTTTTTCCTTTCTTCAACCTCTCTCCTCACCCTAATTCAGTCCTTCTCACTGTAGCAGAACAAAATGGCATTAGAACAGTGGCAAAAAGTAGAAAAGTGCTTAAACAGTGAAAGAACCCTATTTTTGAAATCAGTGCTTCCATAGCTCCTGCTGGCATCTGAAATGTAAGTACATAGTCATAGAGTCCTACTCATTTGACAGTATCTAAATTTTAACAACTCTTGGGTGAGAAAGCTTCCTGTGCTTTACAAAGAAAAACAGTAATTCAGAGCCTGCTGCTGTTTCCACAAGTTTATAATAACTGTGCTACTGATATTGAGGTAAAAGACTAATGGCATGCCCCTACAAAGTTTGCAGAAGGATGGAAGTTAAAAATAATTTTCACTGCATTTAGCAAACAGGAATTTGCTAATTCAAACAATAAACTAAACAAAACAAATAAAAAGAGTGAAAGTCATAAAAGGGATAGCTGAACTTTCCAGTTCAGGCAAGTGGCAAGGTAATACTAGTTTACTTCAGTCAGTAAAGCAGGCGAACAGTACTTTTGAACAGTTAGATCAAAGGTATATAAAATTAAGAAAGACCAAATCTCTCAAAACTCATAACCATTACTTGATAATCCATTAAATGAAAGTCACAGTGACATAACTTTTCTTGGGAAAATTTCATTCTTAACACCTCTACTACCTACAGTATTGCTTGCAGTATTTATTTCTGTGATTACCAATTCAACATTTAAGTCTTCACAGACTATCATGAGGAAGAGCAAAGTATATATATGAAAATAATATTAGGATATAAACTGGTTTGTTGTTTGCTTGTGTGTTTCAAAAGGCCATGAGGAAAACTGCAATGATTAACACCTCTTACAATGATATATTCATCTAGACAGCTAAGTGGAAGAAAACTGTACTCCTTAGATTCTCTCTAGATCCAATACACTGGGTCAGAAAAAAAAAATTATAGCAGTATGAATGAAGAGGATATACTTTGTTTAGCCTACTTACCTAAGGAAACCAGACTTCTGAGATCCCATTGACTACTCAACATTCCTTGAATAGAGCTGAAGTTTTCAACCAAATTTGACAGAGACAAATAAAAAAATTAAAAAATTTCAGTTTCTGCCAGTGTCTTGGAAACAGATGGTTAAGGCTGTAAGGAAACGTCCTGTTTAAGCTCTCACTGTATAAAAGGCTATTAAATTCACTAAGACCCAAATTTAATGATTTCTGTTCTTACATAACCCAAAAGCACACTGCTGAACACCTCACTCATGGCTCATATATAATTGTTATCCACAAAAACTGTGGTTTTTGTTATCCACAAAAGCTGTAAGCTATATGGGATGCAACGCAGAAAAGGGAACCCCTACACTTTTCGTGAAGGTCAGAGTGCCGCGAGTTTCAAGCATGACTCTTTGTACCGGGCTTAAAACAGAATAAAAGGAACATAACAAAATGGATAAGCAACATTAAACTTCCCATGGAGTTTATCTCAATGCGAATAGAGTAACTCCCACTTAGAACCAATGCCTTATTGCTTGTAGACAAATCAGCATTTTAGAAATTTCAGCTAGGCATTCAACTGATGCTACAGCAAGCAATGATGCTGAAGCCTATACAGTGACTGTCAAATGAAAATAGAAGAAAACCCTCCAAAATGCTGAAGACCTTCACAAGACATACTTCAGCTCCTCATCTTTGCACTCATTAATAAATATTCACTAGTCAGTTTGAATTACTGTTAAGAGTTTCAAGGGTGAAACAGGGGTTAATGAGGTCAAAAGAAACACATGAACAGAGATAACTGTGGAATTCTAAAAAAATAATAGAGCAAGGAATACACAAGAGCTGGTTTCATGTAAAATTAGTGGCAAATGGAGAAAAGCCTCTCTTTTATCTGAGCCTAAGACACTCCTTCATGATCAGGTATGACTGGGGCTCCTCAAGGGACACTGTTTCCATGTGTGTTACTGTAACAGGACACACATCCTTTGCTCATTACTGTTAATTACAATGAAAACCTCCTATAATTAACTGTAAAAGAATGTACCAATGAAACTGTGATAAACCAACCTTCCCCCACACACCGATATATATACACAACAGTGATTTTTTTACACTGGCAGTTCTGTAAAATAATTTTTTGAGTACAACAATCAAGATTGTGATGCCTCTTGTATTCTTGCAAGATCATTTAAACAGAGATTCCATAAGGTATTCCGCCAGATGACGTCAAGAAGAGGTGCTCTAAATTCAACCTATTACAAAAGCAAACCATCTTGCTACGGTACTCAAATGATATATTAAATTCATATGCTGCATTATTCCCACTAGTAGCAAAGACCTAAGCCCAACCATTTTACAGCACTGCCCCGTGTAGCCCCCTTTCAACTTCTCTGCCTAAGAGACCCTAATCCTCTTTTTGCGGCATCAGTCACCCTCAGCAAGCATGACGCACCAGCCCAGAAGGCTGCTCAGGACAAATTTTGCATCTCTGATCAACCAACACTTTCAGTTGTTACCCATGAATTTGAACAGAAGGTTTTTCCCCCTGTCAGTTTTGCCCACCCACAGCCAAATGTCACCAGGTCTCACTAATGTCCCACATACACTGGACCTCTCTGCAGGGACCAGTAGGTTGCTGCTGGTAAACACTTTTTTTCAGCTTTTAAGGTGGCAATCAGCAAGAACTTCACAGAGACAAAGCCAATGAGTGTTCTACCTACCCTTAAGTTCTCCCTCCATGACACCCTCTCTAAGTTTGCTCTGAGCTATGAATGAACCCCCACTCCTCCCCAAAATCCCTTCTGATGTCAGTAAAAAGAGGTAAGAGTAATTAATATATTTGTATAATGCCAGTGTATCTCAGAGCAAAGCTTGACCTGCCTATCTGAAATAACTTTTATAGAGTCAATAGTTTTTTTCATTTCAAATAAAAATGATGGATAGGAAGATCACTGCAAAATGCACAGGACTTTGCAACACAGCCTACACTTTCCTTCTATTCATCATTTCATTTTGCCAGATTTTATTTCTCACTCTTCCTCAACCCCTTGGAAAAAAAAAAAAATTCCAAGACATTACCTCCTAATCTTCCAAGCTTTAAAGTCAAGCTCTAAGGGAATGAATACAACCACTACTTCCTTCATCTGTATGCCACTGCAACCCAAATGCAAAGATACACAATATACTACAGTGAATCAGGCCCTCATATTGCACTGCTTGTCCTCTTCCTAAAATGCTGCAGATAGCCTGCTCACCCTCCAAAACAAGCAGGATGAGGATGAGCTACATGCCACACACTCTTCATGCCATTCTGCATGCTCCCAAATGTGATTAGCACAGAAAATGCGAGAAGACCAGAAGGCATCTTTCCATATTTAGCCATGTATGTTTAATACTGAGTTAGATTTCACCTCAGTGCATTATTCCATTAATCAAGGGCGGGTATAACAAGAGAGACACAGACTGACATCAGCTACTTTCAAGATCTCTCTTCCTCCTTCCCCCACCTCCAGCTTCTATGACACAATGTATTGTGCATTTCATGTGCATTCATGTGTGCAAACAGCAGAGACTTATCTATAAAGATCAGTTATACGGTAAAACTGCAAAAGGAAACTTTCGCCCTTGTCCAGCTGGTTGAATAACTGCAGAGGCCAACAGCAGCAAGCCTCTAAATACATCCTGTTCTTCTCTCTCCACCCCCACGTCTCTAATCACTTAGGAGGAAGATAGGAAGATTAGCAGAGAGGAAAAAAAATAACCAAAGCTGCAGATAACCCTTTAGGACCACAACGTCAGGCTATAAGAACACGGAGCAAAAGGTTAATGCAGCTGTATTTTCAGGAATCTCAGGCACGATTGCATTTAAGGGGGAGGGAGGGGTACTGAGAAGGTGAGAGAGAGAGAAAAAAGGAAATGGTGATGAAGACAAAAATGAATTTGTCATCTACAGCTGGCTCTTTGATCACCTGGAGTATTCAGGAAAGGATTAGCAGCAGAAATAGGGCAGTTTTATTAACAATACACCACAATTTTGCTGGTAGAATATTTTCATTACCATTATCAGAACAGATTTTAGTAAGAACACAACTGCAGAAGACCCACTGAGCTATGCAAAGGATAAAGGTGGTAACCAAAACAGTGATAGAGAACTACCTTTAGCAGCTGATATACTGAAGAGATTGAAAAAAAAAAAAAGAAATATAAATAAAAGTCACTTGCACTAGAAGACAATGTCATCTTCATCCATGTCTCTGAACGGTTGCTATGGGGTTGTGAAGAGGAGGGGAAGGATGGGGGGGAGGTTATAATCAATCATCTCAGAAGAGCATTGCTTCTTACAGAGAAAGATCTGGATTTTGACTGTGTCCCCAAGAAAATTGCGGACTGCAGAGCTGCTGCCACGCAGGGCAGTGAGGAAGCAGGCAGAGCAGAGGCAGCAGCTGGGGATGGAAACGCCTATTAAATCCTTTAGACAACAGATGGGCAAAGCTCGGCTGGGTTATAAAAAAAAAATACACCACAATGCATCATGTTTTATTGTCCCACCATAATGAACAACACTTAACACCCACATGCCCAAAGAAGCCCCCCTATGGCTGATCTTACCCCTTCCCTAAATTATAATCTCAAGTCTCAATCCACTTTTGGGGGGATCCCAACCCAATGAATTTGCCAGATGCCATTGCTTACTGCACCTGTTACTAAAAATAAAAAAATTTTGAAAAGGAAGACATTTGGGCTTCTTCTTAAGGGTTTTTCTTCCAGTCAATACTCCCCTGCCCTTGAAGTGAATATGCTATCCAAGCAAGCAACAGTAAGTCCAGATCTTGAACGCATTTGGGGGATCTAATTATGTCATGTAGGGCAGAAGCACCTGCTCTCTGCTAATTCCCTCCACTCGCTTTCCTCTTTTTAATATTTCTTACCATTGTTCCATTCAGGAAAATCTGCTGGGGGCGAGTTTCATAAACAAGCTTTAAGAAAAATAATTAAATAATCTCCCTTCCCCCCTCCCCACCCCTCCTACAAAAACACAGCATAACCAGAATGAATTCTGCCACCGATCCTCTATTTTTCTTTTATTTCAGACCCTACCCACAAAAACCACCAGCCCATCCATCCATATTTGCTGAATACCCACAGCAGTCAGTGCCAGAGACATACTGTACATATTTCCACCCCCCCCCCCCCCCCCAACTGCACCTTAAGGACTACACCCTTTTCAATCATGATGTCATGAAATACTGCTGGTGACTCCCCCACTACCACCACCACCACCTCCTCGGTACTACAGGCTGTGAACCTTTAATTTCAATATAATTTGATTTAAAAGAAAAATGCTCCTAAGTAGGGCAGTGAAGAAACGGATGTGAAAATTCACCACCAGCAGATCATCTTTTTTTTTCCTCTGCATGCACTCTGGCTGTCATCAGAACAACACCCATTAGCAGGAGTAATGAACATAAAGCATCCTGGGCTTTTTTTTTCTTTTTCTTTTCTTTTTAAGAAAAGGAGAAAAGAAAAAAATGAAGAAAAGAAGGAATTAAAATGAAAACTAAAAATAAATAAAGGCCAAAACCCCCTATGAATATTATCTTCACTGAAACAGCAAATGGGAAAACCTGAACCCTCAAACACCCCATCCCCAACACCTCACTAGCTGCTACAGCACCTTCCCTCTAGCACCGGTGCTGCTGCAAAAGAACCAACCTGTCTGTCCTTTTCCTAGGGTTTTCTCCAAACGATAGGGTCCAACATATTGTGCATGTTGAGCTCCGCTGCCTTCTTTCCCTGTTGATGTCATTTCTACCTGGATCTGTAATTCTGCAATGTGTATGTGCTGATGAGCTGGAATTTCTCTCTCTGCAGCTCTTTAAATTCCCACTTTGCAGCTGTGCAAGCAAAGCACTCTTTTTCTTTGCTTTAGTCCCCTTGGTTGCAGATTTTCGTCTTCCTCCTCTTTCTTTCCTCTCTCTCTCACGTGCTTGTTTTCTCGCTGGGTCTGCTTGGGACGCTGAAAGACGAAGGAGTTATTTTAATGTTCAAAGAGGGGGATCTACGATCCAAGCCCAAGGAGCATGATGCTGGTGATCCGAGCTCCGCACGCCTTGTTCTCTCTAGGAGCTGTTCAAGGGAGAGCCAGAGCTGGAGCAGCGGAAGAGCCGGGGCTCGCAGCTGTGAATGACATTAAAAGCAGCCAATCCCTTCGTCTCCCTCCTTCTTCTCCCCTCCTCCTTCCACTACCTTTTCTTTTCCATCAGCAGCAGTTGCTGCCTCTGCCTGCTACAGAGCATCATGACCAATGGCAGCAGCAAACACCTAAGTTCATCAGCCTATTGATAAGGCATAATTAAATATAATTTAATGTGTATATTAATTTAAGACCCAAACATACACTTCTTTTTTTTTTTCTAACCTCTGAATTCTACTCTGCTATGCAGCTGCAGTTCCAGATTATTAAAGAAAAGGCAAGATTGTGGTAGAAAATAGGAAAGCGGAAAAAACCCCCTATTTCTGAAAATGAGCTTAGGAAATTATTTGATTCTGTTTGATTCTGGTGGGCCTGTATTTCCTAGAGGTTTTACTCTTTAAAGAGAACCTTGGGGAAAGTGGAGGGCTGTGGGGGAGAAGAGAAAAATAACATGGACAATCCTGTAACCACTGAACTCAGTCACAGACCTGCTTTTGAACTTGATGGGAGCAAATAAACTTTGGATCCTTAGATGAACAGATCAAAAATTGAATTTCCACTCTCTAAATTAAAATTGCAACCAAAAATCCAGGGATTAGATGGCAATAGGAACAGATTGCCTGATCCACAGGCACCATAATAGCAGTATAAGAAAACTTTCACTGTTTTTGTCCAAGTACTCATGGCTGTTTTTAACCTTCAGAGATTAAGGGGCTGGACAAAAGAAGGGATTCTGCAGAGATGCTTCAAGTTCAGCAGAAGCCTATGTGTTTTTGGATTCAGGACCATAAACAGTTTCAGCCAGACTTGAGGGATATCAGGCTGAAGCTGTTCCCATACACAAGGTCCATTTTTACCTTCTCTTCTCTACTTCAGACAGAAAACTGGTCACGATATTGCTATTCAAATTCCAACTGAAGCACAGAGAGAGCAAGAATTCCTGAGTCAGGGAAGGTAGTCTTGACAAGCCTGTAAAAGAGAAAGTAGAGAGGGCAAAACTTGAACAAGCCTTATCATTATCTGTTGCTCATAGAAATAAGACTATTTTGGGTTTGTTTATTTTGGTTTTTTTGAAGAGGGAAATTTACCTTTTTCAAATATCTATATCTAGATACAACAGATGCTCTTTTAAATTGGAATAAAACTAGAAATTGGCTGTCTACCTGTACCACAGACAACATGACTATCCAACAGGTTGCAGAGGAGTCAGTAAGATGAGGAGGTGGGAGGAAATCAGGCCAGTAGACTGAAACCTTAAACAATACCAAGGTTTCCTCAGGAAACAAAACCCTAACACTTGCTTAGGAAAAAAAAACCAACAAAACAACCCTGCTTTGCTCTTTATGGTTCACCTTTACTCACTTCCAGAGCGTGTCAGTGCAGCAACCTGTAAGCAAACACCAAAACACCATCCCCATTCCTCAGCTTAGCCCTCCACACCGCACCCCATGTGAATACCCACCAGGACTCCTTCCCTGCCAAGGACTGCTTCTGTGTCTTTCCAATGGCAACCTCTGCCCCCTCCAGCCCCTAGAGGTGTTTACTTTGCCCTTACTACTAAACTCAACTCCAAATTGCCATTTCTCCAAGCTTCCCAGACCTTTCCTTGCGCATTGCTCTCCTATCACACCTCTGCTCCCCTTTCATCCGCCTCACGCATTCTCCCCTCAGAGCACCTGTGTGTCACCTCACACACCTGAGCCCGCAGGCCCTCACCAGGGAGGGAGGGAAGAAAGCTGGGGAAAACAACACCAACAACCAGGGTGGCACGTCCCCATACTGTGCTCCACTCCCCTCTGCCCTGCAGTCCCTGGCAGAGCTGCCGGGGCAGAGAAGGGGACCAGAGAGGAGGCAGCAGCACTGCTGGCAGCCACAGTGACATGGCGGCTTTTCCCGCCCAAAGCAGTGAGTGGGGTGTCGGGGGCCGGAGGGCAGGGGCATGGCTGTGTGGAGCATCCCTGTGGAGGGTAAATGGGCTACGTGGCTAATGGGAGGCTGACAGGCCCACGGGACCTACTGTCCCGTGGCTGAGGGGTGAGGCACCACCTGCCCATGGTGCGAAGCAAACCTGCCCCAGGTGTGGCGCAGGATTCAGAGCTTGCAGCACTGACAGACCCGAGGGCTCAAACACCCAGCCATGAGTCCCAGTAGGACAGTCTGGTCCATCTTGCAACAAGATTGAAAAAATGTCTCTGAAACTTGAGGCACACACCACATCTCTCAGAAGATCTCCTTTCCCTATGGCTTATGAGCCAGGATTGAGCTGTTCCAGATGAGGCACCATGGTGGGAGAAGCACTCTCCCTGACGGGCTCTTGGCTACAGAAATCAAGTGTTAGAAATGTGTCATGGTTTCAGAGGTTTCACTCCTCCCTAAACTTGTGCCCTTCCCTGCCCTGCCACTGTCAAAAAGTCCCTACAGATGGTAAGCAACAACGCTGAATTATGGCAATGTGTGCATAGCTTTAAGAAAAAGGAAAATCTTGTTTATTTGTATAAATTAGCAAAGTATCCACACCACCATATTAATAATGCAGGGGGTGAATATCAGCACAGATCTTTTTTAATTCCAGTATTTGTATCTTAAAAGGTATTTAAGAGGAGATTATGATGTCTCTCTGTAGATGACCCATATGTGTATAATGATATTAATAGAAAGACGAGAAATCAGACAATATTGTCCATTCAGGACCAAACTCGTGTATTTCACAGTTTGTTTCTGTTGGGCTTTGAGGAAAGTGGGTTAAGAGACATGGATGTTACAAATACCCACCTTCTGCCACAAAATATGTGTCAGTGTCATGGCTGGAATAAGGTCAGAAACCTGGTGAAGTTCATATGATCCTGACTGGAAGATAAAACAAAACAATACAAACAAACACACACATACACGCACAGCACCCCTCCATTCCCCCCGACCCCCCTGAAAACTCCCATATGTTTTTGGTCTCATTTAGTTGGGTTATTTTGATTCTATTGGAATATCCTTCTGTATAGCTTGTTGCAACAATTTCAACCTTTTGTCCTAAACTCTTTTTGAAAAAATGTTTGGACATTTCTTGATTACTGAATAGTCAAATGTTGGTTTGGATTTATTTTTTTTAATTATTTATTTGTTCATATAAAGCCAAATCCCATTTATCTGTACCCCTTTGATCTGAAACTCAGTCCTTTGAATCTAGGTTATGTCCCCCTGGTGTGAATTACTTATACAATAACTCCCTCAATTATTTGAAGCCCTGTTTATCCAAATGTTTTGATGTTCCATAACTATTTTGAATAAACAGGACTCTGCTGTCATTGAGTATATCAGATATCTTTGGGGAAGCATATGGGATGATTTCCCCTGACCTTATTCTGTATAATCTTGTGCTTAAATGAACAAGCAGTGTAAACTTAAGTGTATAGTTAGCATATTGGCATAATCTTCAGTACTTTTACCCTTTTCTCCATTATTTTTCTTTTGTTATTCTTGTTTAAGGACTAAATTTCTCTCAGGAAGGACTCAACACTGATCCCAGCAAAAATTTTGCTTGAGTATGCAGTGAACAAAAAAGAAATGATTTAGAATTTTGCTAAGATTTATCATACTTCTAAAAAAAAAGCAAAGCAAAGGATTTGCTTTTTTTTGCATTTTTTACCCACTCTCTTTGACACTAGATTGTGTCTAATGGAAATCTTCATGATCATTTGTTTTCTTAGATGCTTGTCATTGCCTTTCCTCTTATTTACATGGAAATCTTAAGGGTCAAGATGGATCACAAGATGATGCAAGAAGCTCCAGGAAAAATCTTCCATGAGGAAGATTTTTTTCAATGTTTTTCACTTGTTCAGTTGAATAGATGTGTGAAGTTAGTACTGAAAAATAAAAAAAAAAAAAGGAAGTGTAAGGCTTCCAGGAAAAGTCACCAATAAACTTGTGTAATTAGCATGGAAAAATAAATCAATAAGCTTCTTGTGGTAAGAAGAATTCAGATAAGCTAGGACTTTTTCTCCAATTAGAATAACCTAATGGCTAATGGTAATGATAAGGACATACTAAAGTTAAAGAGGACAAAAATATTCAGCATTTGCAATGTCAGGATCCATTATCACATCCTGAACTGTGTGTTCCATCCACATATGTAGGGACACACGACACCCCTTTGATAAATGGTATTGGGATTTAATATTTTGAGAATTAACTTCATTGTATAGATATTTCATTAGAAACTGAGCCAGGTGTTTGGGGGACATTTAGTCATCAATACTGTTGACAAACTGATAATAGTTTAATTGAGGATAATTGTATCAGTCTGCAATATCTATGAACAGATGTTAACAGTCTAAAATTGAACATTTTTCCCCTTTGTATTAGGTATCTACCGTCTTTGTAAGAAGCCAAGGTAGACTGCAAGAAAAGAAAGGATTGGATTTCAGTAAGTGGGTGATGTTTCAAATTCTTAGAACACCCTCAGAGTTCAGACACTTTTCCTATTGTAGCAAGTGTTGAGGAACTTAATTAGTTAACATCAGTTACTGGAAGGCAGTGCTTCCACACAGACTCCCACTGTGGCAGCTCCTAAAAACTGGTCTATATTGCTCAGCAAATCTATACCATGACAGTAGTTAGGCAGACTCTTTGGAGATTTTGCTGTTGTTGTTGCTATTATTACTATTGTTAATAATAATTTAGCTATTATTATTAGGATTCTTGACGTTCTACATATTCTAGTACCTCATTTTTAATAGTCACCCAGAAAAAATGAACTGTTAGCTTATTATCTACATATCATCTCTATTTCAAGCTGAATTAAGGTAAAGGCTTGTAAAATGTTTAATAACAAAATAGATAACTGCTTTCACAGTATCATTTTCTCTGGACTGTGGACTCTCTTTATTCCTTTGGAAATATTACTGTCATTTTCTCAAGCCTGCTGCTGTCATTACCTGTGCCTCACAGAATTTTTAAACTATTAAGAAACAAAAAGCTATTTCCAGCTTAATAGCAATGTGAAAACCTCTGTACGAAGTTGGGGTTTTTTCATACACCGAGCTTTGTGTTTCATAATAATATCAATATGCAGGCACATTCACTTAGTTCACTAAGTGGAGCTGTGACTGGGTCTTGACAGAAATCAAACTTGAAAGCAATCAGACACTTCAGCATGAGGATGAATCTGTGGTAACTGACCTGTCTTTGAGGTACAAGAGACCAAAAGAATGTCTGTCTTCAGCTGTCATATCAAGTCTCCACCTACCCTAATATTGTATCTCCAATGGTGCCTGTAAATACAAACTTAAGGAAGAATAAGTCCAAGGCAAGTGTATGTGATTCTTGCCTGCAGTACTCTCTCAGGGTCCAATTGTTTTCAGCTCCGGGAGTTTCTGAGCCAGATGCTGTTTCTGTGTGTGCCGTACTCCTCAACAGATTTCTTTTTCGTGAGCTTGTTTTTGTCTTCCCTTAAAAACTTGACACTGTGACAGATGGCCAGATAGCTCTTCAGATTATGGGCATACTTCTCAGAAGACAGTGAATCCGTGAGAAAAGTAACATCCATAGATCAATGCTCAAGAACCCCAAAAAGGAAAGAAAGAACATTATGTGTGAGGCACCATTCTTGAAATCCTGCAGCTGTATGGAACAATTTCAGCAGCAAGGTGACTGCTCAGGAAGCCTAGGAACAGTGGAGCTGGGACTTCCGAGCAGTTGGGGTTTAAGATGTAGAAAGTAGGTATGTGAAAAGAGAAACACAATTTCTGCCTGTGTTTTTTCTGGTTTTAGTACAATTCCATTCAGTTTTTGCCACAAAATGTGTGTGCACCCTGATCACTGACTGATGATCTTTATGATGATATCGCATAGAAGTGACTGTAAGGTACATTATTAGCAGCTGTCATGGATGTTTTATGGGCACTATAACAATATGCAGTGAAATTATATGATGTCAAATACACTGAATAAAGCAAATTCTCTAGATTTTACCACAGGTGGTTCAGTGAAACATACAGTCAGCATCCTAGAATATTCCTACATTTCTCTGTTGTGATTTCAAGTAGGCTAAAAAAGTATTGATCAGGATGAACAAGGAAAAATATTAATTGTCTAGACCACAGAGTCAAGTCTGCCCAGTAGCTGGCACCTGGGTCCCAAATCACTCAGTTGCTGACACCTGCTCACACAAGCCAGTGAGTCTGACCCCCCAATCCCCGCTGCCTCCCCTGTGCTCTTGTCGATAGAGATTCAGGGGTGCTCTCACACCTGGGGCTGGCCCTTAGAGACCCCCTCACCCCACTTGCTCCCAGACCACTTCCCTACTCACCAGCTGGTTTGGCTTGATCTGTGCTAGGGATCACACCCACTCACACACCCACACTTGATCAGCCACTGCATCACAGACCCACAGGCCCTCCAGTCTGTGGTCTGCCTCCAGTTGCTGGATTCACATCCCCATACACGTGTGCAGAGACACTCCTCACCCAGGACTGAATTAGGAAATAGTTTCATAAGAACACAGGACAGACTGCACGGATCAGGCACAGAGCATAACCAGACAGGCATTGTGACTAGCCAAGTGTGGTAACTCGCCTTATTATTTGCTTACTCCTCTATTTTCTCAATCTTGTCCCTCCCCAAGTCACCTAACCCACTCCCTTTCTCCACCTTTGGCTCCTCCCCTATCCCATAATTAGTCCTGTGCAATCTAGAACTGCTTTTCCCTTACATCCCGTAATGTATCCCACCCCTCAGCAGTGAGGCCCTTAGTCTGAAAGCTGAGTGGAGAGTCCTTGATTTGTGTTCCTGCCAGCCCTTGTGCCCCTGTGCTCATCCAGATGTGCTGACAGCCCCTGGCCTGGGAATAGGCCAGCAGGGTCTTATTCAGGCATCTCACTCCTCTTATTGTCTTTCTGATCTCCTTCATTGCATTTTGTCACACGACATTTTATACATTATGCTGTTGGATAACCTGTCTCCTAACTACATGAAGCACTTAGTTTCTTGCTTGCAATTGCCTTCCATTCCTTCTGCAGGGAGAATTATAGAAACCACCCTCAGACAGGAATGGTGATCTGGAGTTGTGCTGTGTCCCTTGGAAGATAAAGCAGACCTGACATTTGACACATAGTGGGAAATAACAAAGTTCACAGATACGTAGTGATTTAGGCCCCACTGGGAATTTAAGAGGACATCCAGCCCTAAGTTCTCACAAAAAGCTGGAAGGAAAAGTTGAAGACAGGCCAGCAGTGATGGCAATGGCAAAATGATAAAAGATCCCTCGCTCCATAAAAATACACTGTCCCAGGTTATTTGGTAAAAGATGACCAAAGAGATTGACGAGGTGAAAAAGCAGGACTTTTTTCTTTGCATTCACATCAGTCTCACAGGAAACAAAAGGCATTACTTGAAAACAATCAAAAAGAGTGCCAAGATAAGCAGTAGGCAAATAGAACAAAGGAGCCAAGAACCTGAGGCCACTATGCACCAGTGAACAGAACTGATCTATTCATCAAATTGCTACATATAACAACGGCAAGTGCAAAAGATAAGCTTTTAAGGAAAATAGATCAGATGAGGTTGCTGCTAACTTAGGACAGCAGTTGGAATGACGGCTGCAAGGCAGGTGTAGGTTAGCAACAGCCAACATTCCTGACAGCAGAATCAAGGATAAAGCACTAGGAAGGGTTTTATCTGATGAAAGAAAGTGAAGAACTGAAGAACAATTTAAGGGGTCAAAGGATATTGTTCATCAAAAGAAAGCTACAGGATTTTTCCTCTGCCAGTTGCACAGGCAAGAAGGGAGAGGCTGTTCGGAAGATTTGCATGCTGAGGTCTCTGAACTGCTGAAAATGATAGCTTATACTGGGCAAAATACTGATTTTATATCACAAAGGAAAACCAATATAATTTCCCTTAAAATGTATTTCTTAACTGCACCAATAATTTGTTTATTCAAAAAAAAAAAAAAAAAAAAAAAGCCCAACAAAAGTAACAAAAGCCATACTCTGAAACAGTAACACATCTCTGATTTTTTTCAGAGCCTTTAATGGGGGCCAAAACACATTCGGAGTGGGAACTCTGGATACTAGATGCAACAGTTATTAGAGATTAGAAAATGTTACTAGATAGTAGAACAATCTTTAGACAACTGAGCTGAGCTAATGCTGCTAAGATAAAAGTGCAATTCCTATTCATCAAAACCTGAATAAAATAGCTCCAAAGTCCATTAGGTATTTGACAGGGCAGTCCAGAATACTAGAGGCTGAAGCACTTTCCCTGCCTCCCCAAAGAGCAAAGAATTGTAGGAGGGTGTTTCAGACTCTCTGAAACTTGTATTTTAATGGCTTCTTTTTAAACAAAAAGATATTCTGAAGTTTCCACAGAACCATTCAAGCACCAGAAGGTCACAGTTCCTAGCTCCATAGGTGATGCAGCTTTTCAGAGAAAATGCCAGTCTGTTGGGAAAGCCTCCAGCAAAATAAAACAATATGCGGATGAAAGTTATGAGGATGACCGAGAGGTGAGCAGCAAAGTGCTTTTTAAATCCCTACCTGCTGGCAATGTAAAAAGCTGAAACAAACTCCAGCATTGTAATGATTAAATGATTCAGCTGGAACAGGGAGAAAGCGTTACGGACTGGTTGAATAAACAAACTTTGGAAAATAGGGTGCTGTCCTGCTATATGGGTTTTGCTTTTGATTTACTGCATGAACTGGGGAAATCACTTTGACCAAGAGCTGCCAAACCAACTGGTGAGATTGTGTGTCACAGATATTTGCCAGTTCACTGGCAGAGGCCCAGTTATAAAAAAGGGCAAACTGTCTCCTTCCTAAACATAGGTCCTATTAAGATTAGCTAAAAGTAGGCAGCCTGAAGTTGAGATGTCTAAGATCCCATTATTGCCCTTATCTTCCTCTTCTTTGTTTTAGTCCTCTTCAGAAAATATTTCCACCTCGTCTGCTCTTGGTGATACACTCGGCAATCCTTGAGGAGGGTTCTTGAGACATCTGAGATTCTTGTATCGGAAATGTATTCTTTGCATATTAGTGTTTTTTTCAGCTGCCTAGAAATGAGAAAAACAAATACTCCAACAACAGGACTGAAGGATTGTCTCTTTTTGGATATGTGAATGAATGTTTGCACTGACCTTTTCAACAGTTATGCTGAAAAGCTGGGACACAACTGCTCTGAGGAATGGTCTGTGAACCCCATGAGAGCAGCACACATTACCATGAGTAACTTCTTCCATTTTCCCCTACCAAGGCAAAAGTTATTCCCTGAGAAAAGCAGTAAATCAGATCACCTGCTCTTTTTTTTCACTGTGGTTAGTAGGTCACATACACTTAAGGATAGATTGTGGCCTCTAGGCATGGGCTTGCCTGGAATACAGCACAGCACATTCTACAAGAGAAGAGTCACAGAAGGCTTTTCTTTTTTCCTCTGCCTTTTCCACCATGATATTTTTACATCTTTCCTCTAAGTCATCTTTTTTCTGAGAGTACAGAGTTTGAGGAAATCCTAAGAAAATGGCCTCAGTAGATATCACATTGTTTCTTTGAGGGCCTTACAAATTCCAAAAATGCCACCTTTACTCTTTATACACCTAAATGTAAGAAAATGTCTATCCAGTGATTCATTATTAAAATATCAGATAAAAGCCTATGGAGTTTCCACAGTTTGTCATCATCTGGGCAACTGTCCTTATTTTCCTAGGAATGGCAAATCAATAAAATACAAAATGAAGAATGGTATTGTGGAGAAATCCTGATATCTTGCTTGCTAGATCTACCATGTTATAGCAAGGTAGAAAAAAGCTCTCAAGCGCTTCTCTCATGACAGGATTTGCATAAAGGAAAAAATAATTTTGACTTCAGTGTATGCCCTCATGAACTTGTAGATCCCATTAATGTTGATGAAGATTACATGGATGCACTGATGAGACAGTAGACCTCTGGTCAAGCTAAAAGTGTCTGCAGGAAAACAGTAGCAAAACAATGCTGTCGTTTCCCCCAGTGTTCCAAAAGATGTTTTTAAATACTCAGCAGTAATTTTGTGCTTTTTTACTGATGTGACTTTTCAAACCTCGAGTTATTTCATTAGATAATACCACCAGTATTTAAAATGTCAGACTCAAACTGCATTTCCCAGTGTGAATGCTGAATACCAGTGCCTGAAGGAAAGTTTTATGGCATCGATTAACTAAAACCGTTTGTAGAACTGACAAAGAGCTGCATAAAAGGTTTATTCAGACTTTTAGATGTGAGTATTGTGCATCATTTTTATAACATGCAAGCCAACAATGATGTACTTTGTTATTGCAGGTCAGAACAACTTCACCCCAAGAGATAAATCACAGAAACTGACATTAGTAATCCTGGAATTTGCAAGGCACAGGATAAGAGAGGCCATAGAAGAGATATTTCATTGAGTTTTTAATTGATCTCACTTGCTATTAAGAAAAACAAAATATACCTAAAATTAAGAACACACAACTCACATGGAAAGAAATACTAGTGAAACAGGCCTGACCTGGAATAGTAGAAGTAGGCAAAATACATGTAATGAATTTAGATGGGAACAGTGTCATATGTCTCTCTAAAGTCCAAATAACAGGTGTAAATAGATTTTTAAAAAATGCACCAAGTAAACAAACATGAGTGGTAGTGAAATCAAGACCTGGCCTTAACACTGTTTCCATTCTGGTGGACAATTTTACAAAAATGAACACATTTTTTAGAAGGGGAATATGCTGTACATATGTTGCTCATGTCAGCCTCTACAGATTATTAGATTTCATGTTACAATTTGATGTAGCAGTCCAAACCTGAGTAAAACCTGTCTTTTACAAAGTACTTGTCATACATAAGAATGTGACAATCTCTCTCCCAGTGATGACTCTCCCCAGGTAACAAAGACAGACATGTGGTACAGAGAGATAAAATAATTTACTCAGCATCATTTGGGAGGTCTACACTTAAACAGGGTTAAAAACAGTTAACAGAAACAGATTTTGGAATCCCAATTCAGCAGCCACTATACAGATACTTTTTTTCTATATTTCTTGCCAAAAGTCATGGAATCTCTGGACACTCAAAAGTAAAAAATCCCCAAAACCTCAACATAAATACTTTATTCTAAAGTTTAGCTGCTTAATATATGTCATGAGATCCATCTGATTATTGATGATGTGAAAGCAAGCTATCTCAAAGGAGACAAGTAGACCGAGTTTCGCTTGAAAAACAGAATCACAAAGAGTTGAAAACCAAAAGGGTCAAGATACTCCCTGCTGTAGCAAAAATTGTGCTATCAGTGACACCAGTTGAAGATGCTTGTTAGTCCTGGGTGCTCTGGATAGAGCTCAAGGTGGAATAATAGCAACAGGAATATGCAGAGTAAGATAGATGAGAATAAGATATATAAAGACAGGAGAAGATTTAGGTTTATGGACAAATTGTACTGAATCCTACTGTTTGAGAGGTCCTTCTGCAAAATGTACTTGTTTATAAGTGGCGGACTTCTGGCTAGTTTTTTCACAGTAAGTCAGCTCTGTGTCAGACTAAGTCAGAGTACCAAGATCATGCTAAAAAATTTCAACCTCACCTGTAATGATTTGGATAATTACAAGTCAAAAGCATCATGCCCTCTCAGGCAGAAATCATGCTGGTAGTTCTGCTGGCATTAGTGACAGTACACTGCGTTTAAGCTATCCCCAGCAACCCATACAACTGTGGCAGATAATGTAGCACGTTACCTTTGTGTTCTTTATTTTCCAAGGCAAAACAAATATGCACATGACTGACATCAAACTTGGGATTTCATAGGTGGTTCTTCTAGCTGGCCAATAATTCTTGATCTGACCAGTTCGCAGTAGTGAATGATAGTCTATACAGTGACAGCTGTATGGAGGGCACAGCGCACTTCAATTGGCGAGGTCTGTCACCTCCTTCCTGTACACGAGATTCCCTTTTCATCGTGCACACCTTTTCCAGCCTCCCATCCCGAAGGCACTGAGTGCAAATGTGCATTAGTGCCCTCTCGTGGTCAACGTGGCAAAGTTAAAAGTCCCTCTACTGAAGACCCCCCTGGGGCAGGGGGTCCTTATGTCAGGTGGCAGACAGGTTTTGCAGCTAATATGGTCGAGATCCATCCCAAAAATGCATTTTCCTGACAGAGTTGAATCCTGTAAGCATGGGAACAGGTCCATTACACACATGTGGGTTGCCCTAACCTGCAGGGGTGGGTTGGGTACAATGGAGTTACACCTCTAATGCTAAACCAGGCCACAGGTAATGTACTTTGCTTACATCTGTGGCTCCTCAGAGAATGGAGCACCTGTGAATGGCATCTTCAAAATTCTTGTTGGTCTCCTCTGTTGACTGCTTAGGCGTTTGCACAGCAGATCCCTATGGATGTATCTAATCATGAATCACTGTCAATCACTTTTTGGCATTGGCAGCAGTCATTTTCTACTATCAGTTCTAATTCCTGTATGTATTAATATAATATATAGCATGTAATGAATACTGTAAGGGTCTGGAAATAGAAAAAGAGATGCTCAGAACTTCAGCTAGTGTAACTTAGTACCAGAAGTGAAATCTTATTAAGCTTTCTGTCCCTTTTCCCTCAAAGAAATTCCCCTGTCCAATGAACTTTTAGCTTTGTATTTAAACAAAGCTGCCATTAAATTGACACACACTTGCTTCTTCATTTTTTAAATTTTGATGACTGTTATCCACAGTTCCCCAAAACATTTAAATGACACATTTAAGCCTCCTTTGAACATAAATTGATTAACCATGTGAAAACTCAGTACAAAAGACTTGAACAGAGCTTTCTTGACTGGACTAATGCCAAAGCTATAAACCAATATCTTGGTGCTGAAAGCTATAAACAGCTACATGAGTGGCTTAGGATTGCATCTTAAGAACAATTTGTATGCATTCTTCTGCATAACTGTACATCTGGTGACAATAGAAAACACGGTCCATAAACAGGCACAGCCAGGGTTACACACAATAAATTCAGGTAATCACTGCCCTTTTCTGTGTTGAAGCTTTTGTGGTTCTCTCTAAGACCCAGACTATGCTAGTACAAAAACCACTAACACAGCTTTCTAGGGCAGGCAAGGAGTCAAAAGCCACTTACAAATTGCCTTTACTACTTTGGGGAGGAATTGATAAAGACCAGGGGAGAATATAATCTGTGGGCTCTCTTACTTCCCTTCAACTTCTATTATCTGTAAGTAACAAGACTGTAGTTTTCTCTATCACTGTCACCACGGAGACCATGGTTCTCTCAACTGTACAATGCAGCCTTGCACCCACCTTTGTGAAACCAAGAAGTATCCCTTTCAGCCTGTCAAAGACATGTTTGGCAGCATGGGACGAAGAACCAAAGTAAGGAATAATTACTGAAAAATGATTGGAGTAACAGGATTTTTATACTGTGGTATACATTTTTAGTAGGAGAAAAATAAGTCTCTGTAGCATACACCTCATGAGTTCCCATTGCTGACAAAGGTGCTTTTTTCCTTAGAAATACAGAAGCACCAATTTCTGAGGAACTTGCATTGCTCTGGAACTAAAATGTTCTGCTTACAAGGCAGAAAGACATTTCATGGTGATTCCTGGAATGCAGAAGTCAAAATGCAGGATGAAGACATAGAGAAGGATCTTTCTTTTAAACAAGGTGCATTGTGGAGTTGCATTGAGATGTTTGTTTCTTTTGTTACTTTTTTATTTTTCCAAACCAAACTCTATTTTGGATAATAAGAATTAAAGTGATACTGCATATTCACAAAAGAAGTAATCTGTTACTCTTAGATCTGATAAAGCTTTTAGCTCAGGACAGAGAGAGGTGCAATTAGCATATGGTGAAGAATTTGATGTTTGAGCTGTAGGTGGTGGTGTTGCTTTATGGGAGTTTAAGTTCAGTGAGGATGGACTACTTGAAAGGACACAAGTAGAGGTAAACTGGGGTAGCTAATAAATCAGTTGCCTTCAGTTGCCTGACAGTAGTTAACTTTCCTTCATCCTCAGTTGCTCACACAACACTTTTTAGAAATAGGAATAAGAATAGAAATCTTACATTTCTCCATGATTTAGGAACAGAGGTAGAATAGCAATGCAAGCAGAAGTGCACAGATGCCAGACAAATCATGGGAGAGGTTATCTTTATCAATACAGTGCTTACTGACAATTGGTTTTGTCGTTTTGCCTTTTTGATGTAAGCTCATTCTTTAAGTATGTGTTGTATTAGATTTCCAAGTACATTTCACAGTAACCTTGGTTTTGGTTTCAGTAAACGTTTGTGCAATTTGTCTTCCAGGCAAACTCTAATCTAACACCCAATAGAAATAATTGACTTGAGTAAGTTTTGCATATACAGGAATCCCATTGATTTAGTGTTTGTATACAAATTGGGGAAATAATCTGTACACCTCTATGAACCATTGCATCAACTGTTACCATTTACAGGAATTTTTACTTACATTGTGGATTAGAACTTTTCTGTAAAAACATCTGTCTCACTTGTAACTTGTAACTTGTTACATCTCTGTCTTCCCACTGATTTCCCCAAGGCCACTGTTTTTCCTGTGTGAAAAAATGATACTTTCAGCTCCAGTCTGCAAACTGGTACCAAAGTGACTTCCTTATGAGGAGTCAAACTGATGGACACACAGGATTATTGTAATTCTTTTCAATGTAGCTGCTGGCAGGTACCTGTAGCAAAGCTCTCCGACCATCCCTTGTGGACAGGCTGGTGGCCAACAAGTCAGCGATGACTGGAGGAATAGCCCCACTTCCCAGCAGCTGTGTGCTGCTTTTGGCTGGGGTAAAGTTAATTTTCTTCATTGTGGCTGGCATGGGGCTGTGTTTTGGCTTTGTGCTGAAAACCGTGCGGATAATATAGAGAAGTTTTTGTTGTTGCTGAGCAGGGCTGCACAGAGCCAAGGCCTTTTCTGCGTCTCAAACTTTCCACACTGGCAAGGGGGCTGGGGGTGCATGGGAAGTCTGGGAGGAGATGCAGCCGGGACAGCCGACCCCAACTGATAAAAGGAATATTCCATACCATATGGCATCATACTCAGCATATAAAGGGGTGGGAAAAGGAAGAAGGGGGGACTTCTGGAGTTAAGGTGTTTGTCTTCCCAAGTAATGGCTACACATGATGGGGCACTGCTCTCCTGGAGATGGCTGAACACCTGCCTGAGCATGGGTAGCAGTGAATTAATTCCTCTTTGTTTTGCTTTGCTTTTGTGCTCTGCTTTTTCTTTCCCTATCAAACTGCCTTTATCTCAACCCACAAATTTTCCAGCTTTTACCCTTCCAATTTTCTCCCTGATCCTGCTGGTGGGGGAGTGAGTGAATGGCTGTGGCTTGGTTGCTGGCTGTGGTTAAACCACAACAAGCTGTCCATAATGAACCATACATGAGTTCATGTTATGCATAAAAACCCCAAATAATGAAAAGCATTATTTGGGACCTCCAGCATATGAACAAAACATTTTTTCTACAGCATCTGAGATTTGGCAATGGGCTGCAGGGCGTCTCCCTGCAGTGGCCACGGAGGCATGGTCCACCTCTCTGCTCAACATAGCAGCTTAGGCACAAGGACATGAGACATAGTGAGCAGAGTCTTTCCAAAGATTTACAGCTGGAAGGTGCACCATGGACAGAGAGAAGAAAAAGCAGAGAATATATAAATCAAACTAGAGCCCCTTGGTCTTTCTAGAAAGAACATAATCTTCAATGTGTTTTTGTCTAAAGGCACCTTAAAGAGCAACTGCCTGAGAAAGGCAAAGTTAGACAAAAATTTTCAGGATGAGGAAGTGCTCAGGATCCAGGGAGTCACAAGCACAAATTCAGTCATACATGTAAGTGTAAGCTTAGGATTAAGTAGTCAGAGTGCTTACCTAGAGCAATTTCCAGACATGAACACTATCTAGATGTCTCTCTTGGGACATTCAATTCAGACACAGTGCATAACTTAGGTTTTTCCTGCTTCACTGTGCTCTGAGGAAGCCTGCATTGCTCCCAAGTCTTCTGGGGACATAGAAAAAAGAATATGAGGATATTGGGATGAGGAGATGTCAGTCTCTTAGGCTGTGGTTTTGGTTTTCTTCCCTAGTGACAGAGCTTTCGTGTCCTCCTGGAAGACACTATTCAGCTTAATCATCATTTAAACTGCTAGTTCATTACTCTCCTGAGTCTTCATGCCAGCTAACAGTTTTATAGTTGCTTTTCCCTGATCAGACCAAGACATTCAGACCCCTGTTTAATTTTTCTCTGCTTGATCTCTACAAATGCTGACACATGTTAACTTGACTCAAGCTTGTCACTAACCTAAATAATTGTAACAATTGCTAACCTCCATTGAATGTCTTCAAAGAGGGGATTTATGGTAGTTTTTTGCTATCTGAAAAGTTAGATGTATCTATGCTATTTTTCAGGAAGGTCATTCGTATCCAAATCAAATGTGTCACAGATGACAGATCTCTGGTAGGACACTGTTTTTAATTAATTTAATTTAATCTACTTAATGGATTTACTTGTAAGTTATCAGAAAATTCACTCACAGCTTATATGCTGTAAATGTGGGAATGATCCATGGAGCCTTTACATATTACATAGAGGTTGTGTCCTTACTTTGTTTATTTAAAAATCAATTTTTTGGGATTGTATTCAGCCATGGGTTTGCTGTTTATCATATGAGTAACACTAGCTTCATCGCTAAGTTTAAAAGGCCAGACAGCTTTAAAGTTGAGAATTTCCTGAGTTTAAGGTGTTGTAATGCAATACAATCTCATGCCAGGATTTTTTTTTCCTCAGGTGACCACACCTTTTTCAGTGAAAGAGGGATGAATTTTAGCCAACAATAAAAATAATTTCAGTATCATTTCTCTTTACTTAGCAGATCTTACTTATTTGCTAAATATGGATCAAATCCTTATAAAGAGATGATTGTTAATTTCCCTGTGGGTTTTCCCATGGCAGTCATCACTGTAGTATGCCAGTACTTTTTTCCCCACAACAATCTTGTTAATTTAATTATTTTTGTTCACATTTTCCAGATGGAAATTGAGACAGAGTGATTGAGTGCAAATTGTTTCCTCACTTTGTGTTGGGCATTATAAATGAAATCGTTCTCATTGACGATAATTTTAGCTGCAAATTCTTAGCTCATCTGATCAGATACTTAAGGCGTAGGAAGCAATTAATGAATGCATGTAAAATATGTGACATTGTCTCTTGCAACATGTTTTCTGAAGACTGCCACAGTGGCAAGGAACAAATACAGTATCCCAGGGTATCAATGATTACCTTAAGCATGAGCCCATCCTGTCCTGCTCTAAACATCCACAGCTCCCTTTGCTACTCACCTATCAGCCTTGGCAATGAATGGGGGAATATCACGTGGAACTAAGAAACAGACATGAAATTCAAACTGGCATATACAAAGAGAATGGGAAAATTGGTATTTAGCTGCAAAAGGCCCAGAGGGATTACTTATTAAAGTTTTAGAAACAGACAGACTCCTTAAGTCCCCAATTACTTCAGATACTATCTAAAAGAAAATCTATCTAGGTCTATCTAGAAAAGATCTAACTAAAATAAACATAAACTTAACCTAATTAAAAAAACCCCACAAGCAAATACTGTAATGGTGGAGGGGTGGATACTGCTTGTTTTCTACTTTCCCTGTGAATTCACAAAAAAAAAAGAATTTATGAAGAAAGGAACTGTGGCAAAAGCAACTGGGCATAAAAACCATGGGACTGTGTATACTTCTCTGAATGATCATGGTTTACATCAAAATCAAATGTTGTCTATACTCAAGTGGGATGTGTCTTACTTTTCCATGCATTTTTAGCATGACTGTCATTGTATTTACTTGTTTAATGAAATAAAGATCTTGAGATCTTTGTAGTGTTCCATCTTCTGACAAAACTCTTCGAAGTGAGAAGTGAATATGTTCAACCATGTAATGGGACAATTTACTTTTGGCTTTAAGTAATATTTTTTCTTTAATTTTTAAAAATCAGAAGTATATTACATACTAAACATCATATGAAAGACAACATTTGGAGGTGCAAGTAGTCATAACAAAAGGCTCTTTAAATGAAAGTAATAGAAAATATTGAAAAATCATGAAAACATTCAAGATTTATCTAATTTATTGCATGGACATAATACTTTTGCTTTATGAAAATATTATTAATCTATACAGAAGTTAACATTTAACTAGCCTGGATTCCTTTTAAGTGCTTTTGCTATGGCTGTTCCTTTTAATAGGTCTCCGGAGCCACTGAATCTAAATAGGAATTTTTCAGGTGATAGTGCTTTGCATCAGGTCATTATTCAGGCTCTTGCCCCAAAAGCACTAAGTACAGAGGAGTAATTAAATGGATATAAGTTCATAAAAGTCCCTGTGCAGAGGAGACTGCTCTTCACTCCTACCCTCTGCAATGCAAATACATGAAATTCATAGTAAAATTGCGCAAACCTATTCCTTTCAATTTTACCAAGTACAAATTTCATGCCAAGTATCTCCTGCCATTAACTTATCCCTGTGAAAAGCATTCTAACTGTACCCTTTTGATTTGTAGTCAGAGAATTCCCACTGAAATGTTCCCAGAAATCTCAGCCACGACAGTTGCAAAGGAATCAAGAGGCAGTCCCTGTGGTAACTATATCCCATAAGTTTAGGGATTTACGGGTTGATCCTAGCATTTTAAACTCCATTTGCAAACCTAGTAGCAGCTGCTACAGACCCAGAAATATTGGTGTAATAACAATTTCATCATGATGCTGCTTTGAAAATTGGTCACAGAATTGTTCCTCAGCTTGAGTTTCCCAGGGGCATTGAGATAAAGTGCGATGCAGCTAAGCAATCTTGAAGTGATAGGAGTAGGGATTACTCTGGCAGGGATTACCTCTGGAAGAGAAAGTCACACTCTTCTCACCAGATACAGATGAGAATGTTGATAATAAATCTGACTGAGCAAAGCTTTAGCATCCTTCTGTTTTATCTAAGCAGCAGAATTCAGCTGAGATCTTTCCAAGCTAATGAGGCCATCATAGAGGACACTTCTGTGATGGCTATACAGCACTAAAGAATGGAGCCCAGTCTTCAGCTGTAGTAAATCAGCTCGGTTATCTCCTCACTAAATTGGCAAGTACTGTCATTCCCAAAGCCTCCAATAGCTTCAGGAATCAAGCTGCCATCCCAGCTTTGTATGTTTGCTTCAGGACAAAATGAAAGTACTCCTCTTTATGCCAAGAAATCCCCTGTCCTCACCCTGTTCATTATTACAATGTCTTGAAATTCAGACAGAATCGCTTAAGTAACTGAAAAATAATCTCCAGAGATTAAGAGATCTGCAACAAAAACAATAAACAAGTGATCCCTAGAGTAGGGGCTTTGTGTCTTCTTTTGCTTATACAAGACCACGGCAGCTTCACAGAAGCTACGGCAGCAGAAGAATCAAATGAGAAACCCCTACAATTATTGCTAATTACATCTTTAAAAATGAGGATTTCCAATGTAAAAGGGAAATTTGAAGTGGATGGGAAGGCTTGCATGAGTTTTCTCACAAAAGGCTTCTTCGTGTTAGCTGTTGATCTGCTTTTGCATCAGTTTTTTTGTGTTTTGGGGGTTTTTTATGCCTTAGTGACCGATTATCATCCCATAAGGGGAAAAGATTTTTTGTGGCAGGGCTTTTTACTAGACATCTCTAAAAACCAGAAAAGATGGGTACATATTTATAAATCTGCATAGTGGACACGGACTTCTCTTCCCTACAGACTGAGAGTGTATTTACCTGTTTTAAGTTTCATCGAGTGCTTAATGCACAGCTCCAGAGATATCTGCACTATCGCTATAGACAGACAATTGGTTTCCCCTTTCTTGGCAGTCACTCATTTCATTGTTGTGCTGGGCTGAGCAGATACAGAGGTCTTGGATTTGCCCAGGCCAGAGATTAGATCACATTTAAGTGGCACTGCAATTATCATGTTTCCTTCTCTTCCCCTTCTCACCTTTCAGGTTTGCTTCCTACATGGTCTTCAGCTTCCAAAGTCTGCTAATTTCTTGCTTCTGTTTTAAGCAGCCCAGCTAAAAGCTTTTCATAACCTGTTTCTTTTCTAAATTGAGAGGTATTTTTTCCCCTCTGGATCTTTTCCAGTCTTCATTTTCTGTCTATCATGGCTTTCAGTCAGTCTGCCTGACAAATCCCCTCTCACTCTGCTCCCAAAACCCTGGCTTTTGATCCAGTGTTCAGCCATTTCACCTCTGGGCTTCCAGTCCTGTAACTTGGAAGATATAGCAATAAAGCAAGCACAAGTAAGACTAATCTCTGAAATAGACTGGGTAATTCTCCTTCCTATTCTCCCCCAAGGCAAACACATTGACATTTTGAGTTAAAATCTGGCTATATAAAAAGAAACTGAAGCTTACCTATAAAGTTTCTAATGGCTAATGCTGAGAGTCTCTCAGAGGGCAAAAACTGGGGCAGAACTTGCTGCAATAAAAAGTAAATTTCTCTGGGTAATGGCAGGGAAATCATTCTTCCTCTATAAAAGCAAATCTTGCTGTGTTTAGACATTCTGACGAAAGCTATTAATGGCCTGACCCATCTTACACTAATGTAAATCAGAATGAAATCCCTTGAAATTGGAGGAGTTACAAAAATGCATTAAAAATCTTTAATTATTATTAAGGCCAGGAGCCTTGTTGTGAAAATAGGGACTAAGCCTCTTCCTCTCCACACATCTGACATTTCTAAACTTGCTAACAGGAGGAGCAATGTGATCTAGCATCAGAGCACAGAAACAAGAGCTGGGAGGCCTTGACTCCATTCCTGGCTCTGACAGTAACATATTAGGTGACAATGAGCAGATCATTTCACTTCTGCAAGCCAGCACTTCCCCTCTCACCCTTGGTCTTGTTGATCTGTAAATTCTTTGGTCTTAACAGGACCTTCAAAATATTGTTGTAATGTAAAAAACTGACCCTTACAAAGACTAATTCTAAAAGAAAATTAAGTGGGACTTACATATACTGAAGTTACTTAAGAATCATGGAAAACTCATACCAAGGCATTGTTTATTAGCACTGGGATTGCATAACTCCAGAGCAATGAGGCTGTTTTGTTACTCAGACTCATTTGTTATCAACAGTCACAATGTTTTCTTAAGATGACAAGAAATCAGTCTATCTAACTTGCAATTAGGGATTTAAAAAAAAAACTTGACAAAAAGATTTGACCTTAATTTAAAAAATTAACACGCTGACAAAAAGAAAATGAAGTGCATTTTCAGTTTAATTAAAATGCCACAATTACAATGTAAATAATTGTGTTTTATTAATCATTGGCATTCAAGCTTGAGACTGGAGCAATACTAATGATAATTAAGTTGCTGGTGCTGAGTATGGTGCCTTAATAATTACACAGTAGTTAATACAGAATGCTAACTAAAACTGGGAAGTTCTGCATAGCAATTAAGTTATCTCAGGCTGCTAATTAGTTATGTTAATTTAGAATTACTTCAGTTTCCTGTGTAGACTGGGCTTTTTAAACTTCAAGTCCCCATTGTCACTTCTGTTGTATGCAACGGAATTGGTGCTCTCTTTCCCTTTCCATTGAAGTTTACACAAGAATGTTTCACATCGTCAAAGTGGTCTCTAAGGGAGAGAGATTCTACAGAATCTTACACTGTATTTTTTAATTGTTTTTTTGGCAGGTGAAAATAGCATTTTTATACCTCAGGACCCTTCTAATTGTTAATGTCAAGGCAGAGTCCACTTTTTAAAGTTGTTCTTATTAGTTCTTTTACAGGCATAAAAAACAAGATTATTTTAAGGAATATGAGGAGAATGAGAACAAGAAACTAAACTGCTTCATGGATAGACCAGATACAGAATTAAAAAGTCATAGGTAATTCCTGCTTGCAGTCATAATATTGAGGACTGTGCTTTAAGATGTGGGCTCCTGAGTCAGGATTTGAGCTCTAAAGCAGACATTGCAAATAGCTTGAGTGCACAAGGTCTCAAATGTAAAATGCAATTGAGAAAGTACCTTGCAAGGGAAAGTGAACTGGCCCCACTTGTCAATTTAAAATTCTTCAGAAAAACAGAAATCAAACAGAGGAAGATTAATGCATACTTTCCCTGCATTTGCAAGGAATAGCTGTAAGAAAGAGGAAGGCAGAGGTCTAGTCTTCTTTCCAATACATCTTGAGTGGCTGGGAGTCAGTAACCTAATGTCCCCATTTCCTTTTACTACTGTTCGACAGAGTGGTTGTCCCCTGGTTTGAGAATAGGGTTGCCGGTAGTCAGAAGACCTCTTCTTTCCTTTTCTTCCTAACTCTAAAAAACTCACCTCCCCCAGTTATGTGTATATATACATATATATATATACACATAGTGTATGTCTATCTATCTATCTATCTATCTATCTATCTATCTATCTAGTGTGTATATATATATATATATACACACACTAAGATTGACAAGTGCATTTGGGCAACCCACTCAACTCAATCACCTAAATGCCTTTATGCATCATGGTCCAATTCAATTTCTGAGCACCAGATAATCTCCTCTTTGTTTCTTAGAGAAGTAAGCTGCTCTGCCCCTTTCATGGAGTGCCCCATCCTGTTTATGAAGAGAGAAGGGCTGGTGTGTGGTGAGATTGTTTGAGGCTGTCTTGGGCACAGTGATCATAAAATGAGGGAATTTGTGATTGCCAGAGAAGTAAGGAGGGGGGTCAGCAGAACTGCAAATTCGGACTTCCAGAGGGCAGACTTTGGCCTGTTCAAGAGCCTACTTGAGAGAGTCCCTTAGGAGGCAGAATGGCAAAGGAGTGGGGAAGACTGGACATTCTTCAAGAAGAAAATTCTAAAGACACAGGAGCAGGCTGTCCCCATGTGTCCAAAGATGAGCTTGGGTGGAACACAGGAAAAAAAAAGGTGTATCAACTTTGTAAGAAGGGATGGGCAACTCAGGAGGACTACACGGATATTGTGAGGTTATACAGCAAAAAAAATTAGAAGGCCCAGAGACCAACTAGAACTTAATCTGGCAACTGCAGTGAAAGACAAGAAAAATGTTTCTATAAATACATTAACAACAAAAGGCTGGCTAAGAAGAATCTCCATCCTTTATTGAATGCAGTGGGAAACACAGTGACCAAAGATAAGGAAAAGGCTTGAGTACTTAATGCCACATTTTCCTCAGCTTTTAATAATAAGACCAGTTGTTCTTGGGGTATTTAGACTCCTAAGATGAAAGACAGGGAACAGAATGAAGACCCAATAATCCAAGCGGAAATGGATTAGTGACCTGCTAATTGTGATTGCCAGAGAAGTAAGGAGGGGAGACACACACATATCTACTGTACTGAAGGAGCTGGTGGAAGTGCTCATCAATTCACTTTCAATCACTTGTCAGCTGTCCTGGCTAACTGGGGAGATTCCAGCTGGCTGGAGGTTAGCAAATGTGATGCCCATCTACAAAAGGGGCCAGAAGAAGGATCCACAGAGCTACAGGCCTGTCAGCCTGACCTTGGTGCCAGGGAAGGGCAGTGATTGTCCCCTGTATTGGGCACTGCTGAGGTGGCACCTCAAGACCCGTGTCCAGTTCTGGGCTCCTCACTACAAGAAAGACATTGAGGTGGTGGAGCATGTCTGGAGAAGGACAGTGGAGCTCATGAAGGATCTGGAGCACAAGTCCTGTGAGGAGCAGCTGAAGGAGCTGAGGCTGTTTAACCTGGAGAAAAGAAGGCTCAGGGAGGACCTTACTGCTCTCTACAACTGCCTGAAGGGGGACTATAGTGAGGCTGGTCCCAAGTGATAGGAACCAAACCAGTAGCAAGTAGCAAGGACAAGAGAAACTGTCCTCGAGTTGTGCCAGGGAGGTTCAGATTGGACTTCAGGAAAAATTTCTTCACTGGAAGGGTGATCAGGCATTGGAACAGGCTACCCAGCAGAGTGGTGGAGTCACCATCCCTGGAGGTATGTAAAAGATGTGTAGATGTGGGGTATAGGGACATGGCTCAGTGGTGGACTTGGCAAGATGGGATTATATGTGAACTTGATGATCTCAAGTGTCTTTTCCAATCCAAATGATTCTATGATTCTGTTCCTTCATGTCTTTAGAGAAACAATGTGAGTGTGGTCACGGAGTTGCAGGGAATGTGATTTTTTCTTTTCTCCTTTCTATAACAGAGTAAGGGTTACAAATAAAGATTTTATGCTAATGCAATGGCAACATCAAGAGCTTTAAACCCCAATCTTATGTTTTCTAATGAATGTTCATCTCCTGCATTGACTGTTTCCTTATATTGTTTTTCACCCAGAGGGTGTTTGGGCACTGGAACAGGCTCCTCAGGGAAGAGGTCACAGCATTAAGCCTGACAGAGTTTAAGAAAAATTTGGACAATGCTCTCAGGCACATGGTGTGATTCTTGGGGTGTCCTGAGCAAGGCCAGGAGTTGGACTCAATGATCCTGATGGGTCCCTTCCAACTCAGCATATTCTGTGATTCTATGATTCTATGACCTTTGTAGTCCTCATAGGAAGTCTTCAGAGCTACAAAATAATATTTTTTGTTTTCCCCAAGATGCTACTTGAGTGGAGAAGTGACACTTCATTCTGCCGTTATTTTCTTAGATTCGTTTCTAACCTTGCTTTTCATGGAAGCAAAATCGTTTTTCAAGAAGCAAATACTATTCAGAGAGGCAGACTTCTGTTTTCAGTGGACAACTTTTCACAGTTATCCACAATTCCAAAGGCATTGAGACCATCACTCAAGCTGCTCAGAAATTTTTAATACCCCAGTTTCATGGAACACACAGCTATCAAGACAGGCTGAAAAACACACACATGTTATCCCAGGGAAAAAACACTCCCTGCATTGCAGCCAGTAACATCCCTCGCAGTATCATAAGGCGTTTTCTAAACACAAGCTAATTACATCACCCAGGGATGGTTATCTCAACTGTAAATGCACAACCAATGAAACCAAGACCCAGAAGATTTAAGTAGCTTGGTTACCAAGAAATATGTGGTTAAAGACATTAGTTCTAGAAGTCTTTACTAGGTAAAGATTTATGCTCTAATTACCATGCTCTAACTACTGGGCTGTGCTTCTGCAGGGATTCCCCCTTGAAGCACTGTTGCTTTACAGCCGCTCTCCTGCCTATCTGCTGCAGGCCATCCAGCTCCTGTCTGAATTTGGTTATTTTCATTGACTGTGGAAGTGTCAGCAGAGGCAGTTCATCTCTTTGTTCTGCATGTACAAGCAGGAAGGTCTCTTTCAGGAAACTGTCACATATGACTTTGCTAGCTGCATGTGTACCAGCACAGACAGGAGCACAGGAAACTGGAGGTGAGACACTTAACAAGTTGCCACTGCATAGGAGCTTTGTCTAGAATTCAAAACACACCAAGGCCTGATCTGCTTCCTACAGATGAGCCATTTCCAAATGCTTCTTATATAGCACAGGGTAAGAGCAGTTCAGCTGGTGTGCAGCAGAGTCATGCATATCTTACTTCAGTATCTTCAGCCCAAACGTCTCAGTACAGCATATGTTGGGCCATTCTGAAAATTTGGGCTCTTGTTTGAAGACAGGTCAGCCTGCATCTGCTTCCCCTTCAATCTTTCCCAAAGTACAGACATCTGGACTTTTTCAAAGAAAATGGGAAGACAATTTGGCATGCAGCTCCAAATGTTTCTCAAAATCTTCCCCAAGAACCCTTAGCAGTACAGACCCTTGTGCTTCTTCTGTTCTGATCTGCTGAAATAAGTGGAATTATTCCACTGTAAGATAGAAGCAAGGGCAGGAAATGACCCCATGAGAGGCCCTTCTGGATAGCAATGGTGAGAATGAAGCTGTTAATCATTATACTGCATGGTGATGAGACTCTGCTGCCAGGCTAATAAATACTCTGATCCAGCATGGTACGGATGCACATCCAGATGTGTTCTTGTCTGCAGAGGCAGCAGAGGGATTTCAAGGTCTGCAGTGGGTCTGCTGGAGACTGAGGAATTATTAACAGTGCTAGCAATTTGAATAGTTAAATTGATGAGGGGCTTGGGGAAAATGTCAGTAAATTAGAAATTGTTAGAGACATTTGAGAAGCATTAAGGTTGAGAATTTTGTTGAAGGACATGTTTATTACAGAGATGACTGAACCCTGTTAGAAATGAAAAGACATTTTGTAATATCACTTGACTGAAAGAACAAGGGCACAGATATGTCTGTAAGTACACACACACACAAATTCAAGCACAGCGGAAAGCTTTTAAAAGAGCAAAGTTTCAGGCAAACAAAATGAGAGCAAGAATTTGAACAGGGTGAGCAGTTGAAAAAGAAGCTTTTAACTGTTTCCTGATTTCTTGGGTCAAGTATTGAATATGATAAAGGGAAAGCAGAACAACATGATTTTATGTTTGATTCTCTCTCTTGCTGTTTTGTGAATGGAAGTGGAGAAGCACTGAAGAGGGGGGTAGGGGAGGCAGGGATCTGAAGAGAGAAGAGGAAAAAAAAGGCTTTTCAAGGCTTTCCACTTCTGTGCATGAAAAGTTTTAAATACTGTAAAACTAATTATTTTAGGAGAAATGCATTGCTGTATTGTCTAAACGCGCAAACAAAATACTTTTTTTTACTGTAATCAGCAGAAATCATCCATCTCTATAATGTTTTGTAACCTCTTGATTAGCACAAAGTAATTTGGTACTTATCAGTCCAAAGCAAGGGGAGCATGAAATTAACTTAGGGCCAGATCTTCTTCCTTTGACAATTTCCTTTTGACATAAACAATAATTCTGTTGAATAAGTTTAAAATAGATGATAACTTTCTGATTTCTGCTGTTACAGAGTACTTCCATGTTATTCAACATGGCATTTTTCTTTGCTGCCTTTAGTTTATCCCCTCCCCAAACCTCCTGAATACTTCCTTAAATACAGCCGGTCCAGTTTAGGTGTGGTGTAACTCTCTGGCTTTCTAACTTCCTTTCAAATACAAAATTAGAATCTTTGACTTATTTTCTAGTAATACCAATAAATTAAATGATGTAGAATGTAAATGTTTCTTCTCCAGTTTTATGACAACCCACAGTGGTCTAATGAGCAGCTTCTTTTAGTTTTGAAGGCTGAACTTTTCCTCGGAGTTTGTCTTTCTGTCCTGCATCAATACACAGCCTCCCAGGCAGGGAGGCCGCACTTCTGAAACTGCCACATGGAGTCCTCAAGAGGCAGCCTGAAGCCACTGAGGAGTCATCAGCAGGGTTTCCCACTGATTATCACTCTCCTTAGTCTCCCTTGGCTTTTGTGAAGCTGGTGGAGTGCTGCTGCAGTGAAGGTCAGCTATGATAAATGAACCCTGGATGGGTTAAAAGTTGGAACACAACCTCATGTCTCCTAACAAGGTTTCCCTTCTCTAGAAATTCATGGCACATTTATGAATCTCCCTCCTTCTTCCTCCACCCTTTGTTGCATCTTAGAGAAGTATATTTTAAAGGGACATTGTTTAGAGATATTTCACTAAAAGTGAGTCACTCCATGCACAGAACTGCAGTATGTCCCAGCCTTATTGAAACAATAAGGACTTTGCACAGTGAAAATGATGCTAACAAGCTCTGGCTTTGCAATGCAAAATATATCACAACGTTTCTTGCTCCTGGTGCCTTTTCTCCCTGTTTTCCCTACAACATTAGTGGGTGCCTCCATTCAAGAGACATTTAAAAAGAGCATTTTTTGAGGCCATTTGGAAATGCCTTTCTTGATACACCTGATATCCCTACTGAAATCTAATTTGCAGTATGGGGCTTTGTAATTTCATGCTAGAACAGCATAAAATGGAAGAATAACTCATCCAGAAGGAGAGGATTATATAACAGTAGTGAAGGAGAATCAGCAGAGACAGGGAAGATCCTTTGGAAAGTTGCTGGTTCTGCAGTGCCATATACCTGCTAATCGGTTTCAAAAAATGAGAAGACACACTGCCAAAAAGCGGAAGAAAAGAGGGAAAAAAAATCTTGGTATTAATACGGCTCACCTAAATTCACTCAGACAAAAAGGTATATATTGCAACTGAATTAAATTCTCCTCTATTACACCTGCCTTGCTTCTATGGACAAGGCATCACTGGTGTACTCCAGGTGTTGAGAATGGGGAGTGAGACATTTGGTGTGGGATGTGCTCAGCCTGTTAGAAGTCACATAGTAGGAATTTGAGTGCTGGGAAAGCCATGACACACCACAGTAAGGGTTTGGCGTGGGAGTGTGCCGATCTAATGGAAGCTATGGACTCTGCCCCAGAAAGGACACTTACTAGCAAAGCAAAAGGATTGCCAACAGACACGGTGAAGAAACTTGGAAGACTGATGAGCTGGACTTGGAAACCTCATTAATTATTTTAACACATGGATGTTCTAAAGGTGCCACAGATCTCCACTGGAGAATAGGGTAGACAGCCCTACACAGCCTGCTTTGCTTGTCCTGGTATTGTAGTCTGTGACGATGGGACTAGTGTGAGAATAGCAATGACACTCAGTGCTGTATAGAGCTATTATATACTTTAGAGTAACATTACTTCATTAGAAATTAGCTGAGAGTTAAACAGTGCACAGAAATATATCACTTTCAAAAGAGATAAGTATTTAACACAGAAAGAGTTAAGTATTTAACACACAGAGATGGAAGGCACCTTGGTAGGATTCTAGGCTGCTTCTTATCTTGAAAATACCCACAGGAGAGGCATGGAAAAAATATACTGCCAACCTAGGGTACACAACCACAGGCTCAGGCTGGAGAAAAACCAAGGATGAGAATTGTCATGGATAGGAGCAGAAGGTGTATGGAAGAGCCAAGGAGAGAGGGCTAGAGGAGCTCTGCTGCAAGAACACCCCGCTAGGTCTTTGTTCACTCTACCATTTTTTTTAATGCAGTGTGAATTCTCCTTGCTGCTGCTAATGTTATGGGGATTGCTGTTTTATCTATCTATGCACCATGATTTCCACGTTTGTCTCCTAAATGGCTACTGTTATCTAAGAATCTCATGTACAGTTCAGCTGGAATTGCTCTAACATGCAGAATGCTATGTCACCTAAAAATGGGGTCACTTCACTGTTCATAACAGCTCTCCGAACATTCATTCAGTAAATACACCAAAAGCA
Source organism: Corvus kubaryi (assembly GCF_017639235.1). Lineage (NCBI taxonomy): Eukaryota > Metazoa > Chordata > Aves > Passeriformes > Corvidae > Corvus > Corvus kubaryi. The sequence goes on from NW_024581131.1 coordinate 6,059,831, forward strand.
TCAGTCCTACCTGGTGCCTTTCACCACTTTCCATTAAACACTTTCCTGTTTTGAAAAATGCTTTATTTCTGTGCACTGTTTAATTCTCAACTGATTTCTAATGAAATAATTTTACCCTGAATCTCTTAATTTTCTTAAAACACCTTCTGATACCTTTTTTTCACAACATCTTGCAAGCAAGGGCCACCCAGTAGGAGCAGGCAGTTTGGAACTATGGAATAGTGACAACCATACTATGTCACACTTGGACAAGCTGGAGGCTGTCAGAATACAGCACTGTCCTGCCACCTTGACCATGCTTTCTTCCCCTAACATATAAACCTCTCTGGTTAATAAATTGTCTTTCAAAAATGAAAACTTACAAAATAAAAGATGGCACTGCAGAAAAACAGTAGCAGAGCTGGATATTGGAAATTGGAATCTACTGAAAGAAAGTGAAGATTTCAAGGATGAGTTCAGATGACTGCAAGCCAGTGCAAACTGTTTGAAGACATCAGTAGAAGACCTACACAGAGAAGTGGATGATGCCAGGGACACACTGAAAAACAAAGACAACAAAATCAAACAATTAGAACTGCAGAGTAAAAATTTGGATTAAATCAATGAACAGCTGAAGGCAGAGATCATGGAAATGTCCTGTCATATTCTTCCATACTAAGATAATAAAATGTAGTAAAAGATGGATATATTAGAAGCAAGAAGTAGGTTTGAAAATGAGAGACATATGGAATGCTTGCAAATCACACTGAGACTGAAAGAGAAACTGTATGAACAAGAAAAACTCGGAGCCCACCAGTTAAGGAACATATTAGAAGAACTTTACAAGCTCAGGGAAGTTCAGAGGAATTGGATTCTGCAAGTGAAAGGACAACTGTAAGAATTAGCTAAGATACACTTTTGGCAGTAGTGATAAGAACAGATCCTGGGGATTTGCTCCCTTATTGCGTAAGCATGCTGAAGCCAAGCTTCTGGAGACTTTCTCTCTGTGCTTAAAACACAACATGTCTTCTGTTACATTTGGAATATCTCAAAGGCTTTACTGATAGTAACCGTTTGCTTTGGACTTTCCTGTTACTCTTTAATCAGTAACAACATTCCACTATGTTTGGTATACTGGTGCAAATCCTTATCCATACTTCAGCTTTAAAAATGGACTATTATCATCTTAGGAATAAAGGCTCTGCAGAGCTGCCCACATCCATTTAGTAATTTTTCCTTGTACAGGTTCTGACTATGATAGAGTTAAATTTCTTCACAATAGCTTGTGTGATGTTGCAACACTTACTGTATCATTCCTTCCTTCAGTTCTGTAAAATTTTTCTTGTTTAAGACAAACAAACAAACAAATGCTCTCAAGTATGAAAATAAACACACTATTTAATATTAATGCCTCATTATTCAGTTGGGGAACCAAGATATGGAGAGATTAAGTGACTTCCCAGAGGAAAAGGAGGAAGGATGCAGGAAGAAAATTTAGCTCCTCCGAGTCACAGTGCAGCATCTTAAATTCTTTGTTCTGACTTCATCTTACCTCTGAGTGTTGCCCAATCTCTTTATGCTCAACCTTCCCTCATCTAGACTGTATCTCTTTCCGATTTCAAAGGGTGTCTTGTCACACAGGAGAGGCACAAAAGAGATTAAGGGGTTGTTCTAGGCTTTTCATCTCTGGAATTTTCTCCACTGCCACTGCTACGAATTGCAATGAAAATGATGTGCTGGAATCACAGCTTTCCCTTCACCATCTCAGAATTTTTTCCCCTTTATCATATTTGTTCAGTGAACTTTTTGTTTGCCAGTTTCTGCTGGCAAGCATCGTCTACCTGCTTTGTGCATAAATGTCGGGGATAACTCGCATGATTACCAGTTGGCCAGCTGCCATGTTAGTCTTTAGGATTTAACTTTACATCCACAAAAATGACATGTATTTATTTATTTTTATTTTAAAAGTTCCACTGGCAATTGTGTCTAGATGCACAAACAAAAGTGTTTAGCCAAATGTAAATATGCACTGCCTGAATTCATGTCTACTAATGAAAGCCTTACTTGACCAGCCTAAACTAACATGCCCTCCCAAATCTTTAAGTTCCTCCATGCTCTTTCTCAAAATCTGGAGAAAATATATACTCTGCAATCTGCAGTGTGATCCGTAAGTGAAAAAACTTAGAAGCTGACAATCTAGTAGGGAAATGGATTCCAGGATTCTGGATGAAGCCCTGTACATTGCCCACTTTCAGTCAGATTAGCACAAACTGTGGTTTTTTGCCTCCTTTGCCTGAAGCAGTGAGTTCTCTGTCGGGTTTTTACTATGTGCAGCTATATACTATAAAATATATTCACACTTAACAATCAAATTGAAAAAAACCCAAACCTATCCTCAGAACCTAAAGTTAACTTGATTTCTAAAAACACTCCATATGAACTCCTGTATTAATGCCAGAAGGGATGGCATGGTTTCACCCTAGTAGGCAGCTTGTGGGAGCTTGGTGGGTCGGACGGTCGGGACGGACGGTGACGAGAGATCTCTACAGTCAGATCTTGGAACATGTGGTTTATTGCAAAGGGCGTGGGTACAGGGGCACTGCTTAGAGCTGCCAGCTGCAGCTCTGAGCAGGCCCAGGAGAGCAAGAGAGTAAGCGGGTAAGTAAAGAGAGAGAGGGAGCGAGAGGAATGAGAGTGAAGAAGAAGTAGTAAGAGTGTGTAAGAGAGAGAGTGTCTGAAGTCCTGGTTACAATACAATAAATCATCTTCTGTACTGAATATTCTAATTGTCACTAACCAATCTAATACAAGATACAAATCCTACAGCATTTACATACAGCCTATAAGAGTTCTTATATTATCATAGAGTGTTACATCTTAACTTCTAAAAACTACTCTTTGGACCCCTTCTGCTGAGCTAGTAGGGTCTTTCTGTACACAGAAAAATGGTTTAATCAGAGAAAATGCCTGGTACAATTAGAACCCAATATAAATAGAGACCTTTAAGTACTATTGTTATGGGATAATACTGAGATGTGAACTGCCTGTACAGAGTTGCCGAGGTAATCTGGACTGTACTACCTGGTATTCATTGACAATTGCACCTGTGCAATGCCAGACTGATGGTACCTAATTCTTCTTGCCCAGGGCCACAGGGAAAGCTATGAGAAAAACAAAGGTTCAGTAGCATCGAAGTTAAAAAGGAAAAATGGTCACAAAGAAAGGGTTCCAGAAATATGTCCTGAGAAGAGTTACAGAAGATTACTCTGAGGTAGATAGCTTTGTCACCCTCATTTTTCAACAGATCTTCCCAACTAGCTTCAGCTGCTGTCCTGTATCCATAACACACGTGAAACCTGAGGGTGGCTTACATAAAACTTCAGAGGCTTCTGTAGGAGCCAACAGCAGTATTAGGGCTTGCAAATATATTATACAGCATAAAATTGTTACTTCATGCAACATGTAAATGTTTGGTGAATTCTGCAGAGCGAAAACAAATCTTACTCTGATTTTGATAAACTATTTCAAGAGCAGTATTTGCAGGTCATAATAAAATCAGTTTTTTTCTGGTAAACCATGGATAAAGGACAAGAAAGAAGAAAAATCATATATGCAGCACTGTCCTTTCTACAGTTGGCAGTCTTTATGAATGATGTATAAAGGCTCAGATAATCCTATGATGTTTCTCTCTTCCCCATCTATTTTTTTAGGAAAAAAACAAACGGAAAGAAAATCATGTGCTTGGTTATCACATAAAAAAGCAAAGTTGTATTTTTAATTCACACATTTTTCGTGCTCTGAATATAGCTGTAGGGCTGGATTCCTGCAGGGGAAATCTCTATAATTACAGTCAGGTGACACTACCTTCGTGTTGAAGGCATCAATATGTGCCAGGAAGTGCTACACGATGCTATAAGCAGCAGAAGGGAAGCCAAGCAAAAAGTGACTTGAAACAGGTACGTGAGCATATGTGTTATACAGATCTGTTATATCTGTGTGTCATATAAACTTTTACTTTCTTTACAGTTTATTAGAACTTTGGTTAAATCCACACTTAGAGCAGCAATTCACTGCATATACAGTATGTATATTACATGTTGCAGTAAGTGCTGAAGACCTTGACCAAAAGGACCTTTTGTCCTAAACACTCTGTCCATGGTGACAGACCACCCTGCCCTTAAGCATGCAGAATTGTAACACTCAACAGGTGCGTTAATGTTACCTTGGAAGTGGAGAGGCAGTGCGGAGAAATCAAACCACTCACTGAGATCATAGAGCCTATAGAAACTGAACTTAGATCTTCAGCAAGTCTAAGAAGATGCCTATTTCTCTTGTGTTTAAAGCAATTAGCTTTAAACACAAGACAAGTATCTCGTTAGAAGTCTCCTTGGCAGGGAGAAATTAATTTTCTTCTTCATTCACATACTTAAGTGACTGAACACTAAGGTGACACTTTATATGGTGACACCTAATAATCAGTGAACAGACGTAGGAGTTGGGAAATGCTTGAAACACTTAGCTGCAGATGTCGACTCGTCCAGTCCTGATGTTTGAGAATGCTCAAGCTGACTCAGTATCTAATTGCTTTACCTCAGCACTGTCTCTCGTACCATAAAAACTTTGAAGTTGTTGGAAAAAAACAAGGTAAAAAGCTGCTGAATGTGCTGCATTTTCAGAGGTGCTGCACTCCTGCAGCTCCTATTGACCTCCCTGAGGCTGAGCTAAGGCAGCTCAGCAGAGAAGCAAAACTGCTGTTCCTCCCTGGAAAGAGATCCAGAACCTCTTTGTACATCCATGCTGACTTCAGAGGAGGCTGAGGATCTGACCACACAGAAACCAGAGCCACTACATATAAAATTCTCTCTGCAGGCACCGAGTGTATTCTGTGCAACTTGCCCTGTCCCCTACAACCTGTCACATTCAGCAAAAAATACTCTGAAGGAAAGATGGAAATAGTAAATCAGGCTATTGAATTATTCGAAAATAATATTTTCCAAAGGGAATATAGGCTACAGACTTTTAAGAAGATGGGACTTTAGGGCTGAGAAGTGTATCTAGTGTGGCAATGTGGTAATGAAGTTAGTTCTGCACTGTTTGGAAAACAGCAAATTTCCTTGCAACGTTTGTGATTAAACATCTAACAGAAAATAATGATTTCCTTGCAGGCAGTTAGGCACCAAATATAAAGACATAGGGGAAGAGCCAAGCAGGGAAAGAACCTACGAAATATCACTAGTGAAAGCCACTGTTACTGCCGGGCCCTCATAATATTAACTGTTAATTATAAAAACTAGTATCTATAAAACTGAAATACCCAATAGGAGAAAGTATGCCATTTAACATGCAGAAATCCTTTTACACACAGAAAATTGGTGCCTCTTCTGTCAGAAATGGCAGCTGGAAAGAGAAGAAAGCATATTGATCTGCATGTATATGATGTGATAGAGGAGAATCAACAAAGCAGCTAAATTACAAAGGAGAAAAACTATGCTCTGCTGGAAATATGAGTAAAGATTTCTATAATGAACTTGTCTAAGTAGAAAAGCAATGTTTGCTTGCCTGGGGATGGAGTGGGAACGAAAGAATTTCTGCCCAGAAGTTCACTACTTAAGAATTAAAAAATTTGTACAACTTGTGCCTGCACAAAATACTAGATCAAATGGAAAATACATGAAAAAATTGACTATGATTTGGAATTTTGAAAAAAATTTGGCTTTTTAGAATTACTCTAAAACAACATTCTTACCATTTTGAAGGAAGTTGTCATTTCTTCTGTCATTTCCCTCTTATTTTTCATTGTTTCTTCCCTTCTATGTCCTTATTTATATTTTGGTGAGGAGAAATTGGGTGAATGGACAAAACCAATCCCTTCATTTTTCTATGTATTTATTTTCGGAGAGGACAAGAAAATAATGAAATAAATACACAGAAATTTGTACAGCACATGAACAGGCTGCCTATAACATCTATTCCCAGCCTGGCATGCTACTAGGCATAAATAAGGATATCATAACTGACAATGCTGCAAGTCCTCCTTTAGTGAAACTAGAATGCCAAAATCTATGTTGCTTTAGTCTTCATTTTCAAATAATGACTTCTAATGTCTGTATTTTTTAAAATGAGGCAGCATGGAATCCTCCTGTTTGAAAAATAATGTAGATTAAAAAAGGATAATCTGATTAAATAAAAAAGATGTGGAAATTTCATTTGCTAGACTTACCTCTAGATAAGAGAGCAGCTTGTTTTTAACAAACCAACAAACATGTTGATTTATTACAGTTACTGTGGGTAGGTATTTTTGCCAACAAAACATAACAGGTATATATTGTATAACAACACCAAGAGGAGTTGAGAGGATGCAACTTAATAAAAACAAACAGGTCTAAACACTTAGACAAGAATAATGAACTGCAGAAACATAAGATGAGGAAGAACAAGTTAAATAATTGCATGTCAGAAAGAGATGTGGATGTTAACAACGTTATGCTGCTGTAAAAAAGGCAAGTCCTTAATGCAATTTATAGCCTGTGTTATCATCTACAAAACATTTAGCAATTCTTCAGCTCTCCTTGAAGCTGTCTGTGGACAGCTGTATATCTGAGCTGGGATGGGACAGCCAATTTTGGACACTTCATGGAAGGTAGGGTCCTACTGGGAAAAAACCAGAGGAATACAACAATAATTATCAGGCTTCATAAAGGTATACTTATTAGAAAAGGCTGAAGGAATTGGGATAGGTTTCATCTGACATTTCTCTGAATAACTGAACTTCAGAGAAAAGAAATCTAAGAGGTAAAACAATAGCAGCTTTCAAATATATAAAAGGTAATTTCAGTAAGAAGAACACGTGGTTTTCTGTGTCTGCTGTGCACAGGACAGAGACATTTTGCTCCTCTAACTGCTTGCTCATCTCTTTTGAAGTGCTGTGTGGAAATGGACATGTTACCAAAATAATACTAAATACAGTTTTGCACTGCTACAATTTCACTGGTGCACTAAAAATACACTTAAAAAATACAATTTGGGAAAAGTATGGCAGAACTGGAGAAAAAGGAGAAAGTCTTTTCATGATTGTAGATTGCTCTCCTCCTCTGAAGAAGCTGGTGTCTGAAATTGTTTTCAAAGAACCTTCTCCTCACCTCTGTGCTGAATGAACCGACAGAAAAGCCTTGCACAAACCTGATTTGAAATTAAATAACTCCCATTTTGGAGGGAACTGTGTGATGAAGATGTAGTTATAAAATAAATAATGATTCAGCTCTAACTTTCAATTTTGTCCTTATTAAGTTGCTCAACCAGGTGTTGAAGCCAATAGAATTTGCTTTTCCTCTGCTGGAAAGCTATTTTGAGTGCAGCATGACTGAAGAATAGCCACTTATTAGCTGCTCGGCAGTGCTCTTGGCCTTGCTGCTAGAATCCCCCACAATTGCTCCAACAATGCTTTTGCCAATACTCGTCTGGCTCAATCAGCAGCTCTAACACTGGAGTATGAAATTCTGCAGTGGTTGTGAGGGTGGTAAGCTGCCTACTGTTTAACAGCTCTGCTTCATGGTGCGGTCAGGAGGGAGGCAGCACTGATTTTGATCTTCAGTCTGTATTTAATTGTTCCTCTCTTCAATTTATTCTCTTCTAGTCTCAGTGCAGGATCCATCCTGACTGAAACTCCTGGGTAATGTTGTTGTGTGCTGTTACGGAGCTGCCATATTTCATGCTGGAGCTATCTTTCCTCCGTGATAGGGGATGTAATTCTTCTGCATCCCAACTGGACTGTGAGGATTAATTAAAGTTTGCAATGCACTGTGAGTACCTTGTATGCCATTGAAGTGGAAATTATTGTTTGTTACAGCTGGTCCGAGCAACATCTGGGATTTCCATGTTCCTGTTTCAGCTCAGCTGTACATTACGAAGCTTGATCTGGCACCATGAACAAAAGATTAGCGTTGCAGTCTCTAGTTCTGTGTTTGGGGTTGTGTCCAGCCCCTGTGCAAGTCTGCATACATCCCAACAGGCTGCGCTCAGCACACCAGGACTCCAAGGGCTTTTCTATAGCTGTAAGCCTGAGACATCCCTTTCCTTTTTCAGCACTTGAACTCTGGTATGGGTTTGACCTTCTCCACTGTCATCCCTGCCTGCAATTAACTTTAAGTCAGCTTGGCAAGACTGTGTAAGAAATGATGGTGGAATTGGGCTCTGTATTTCACAAAAGATGTTTTTTCCGATGCAACAGAATTGTCCCTATCTGTGGCATCTAAAGTCCTATGGGAACATGGCAAAAAAGGTCTGATACTGCCTGAGATCCAAGCCAGTAGCGGAAGTGATGCAGAGCCATCCCACAGTACTCCTGTATGTTCACAATACCTACAGAATTTAACCCAAAACCTGTTTTGCCAGTTCACTGTGAGATCCCCTGCAGGGCCAGGGGAATATCTCTGAAACAGACAAACCCCAACTGTGATTTATTACTCTGCTTCTATGCACCAGCTTTTGCACAGCTAAGAGTTTAAAACCTTCTTGTGACTTCACTGTTCTTGTCAGCCACAATAAGCCAATGGGGTTAAATGACTGTGGAAATTCCCCCAGTATCAAGAGAGATACTCAAAATGGCGTAAAATGCAACCACCCAACTCACTGTGAGCCTTCCCTGGGGAACAGATGAAGTAACAAAGAGTTTGATGTTTACTTCCTAACTGAAGGATTCTAAAACGTATCTTACCTAAAAAACTGGGAGACTTGACCTTCCTAAGAGTGCACTATTTTCACAGAGGTACAAATGTAGTTCTCTCACCACACTAACTACTGTCATTTACATATTTAAAGTGCCATCTGACAGGTTTCAGTTTTAGAGTCAGACACCAATGCTGAGTGCTAAATAAACAGCTAATGAAAGTCAGACATTATCCACCTGAGATTCGTGTTCCCTCACTTCCCCCATAGCATCAGACTCTCCTCAGTCTTTGAAATGTCCCTTCTGGGTTTCTGAACAAGCTCAGAATTAATTTGGCAGGAACTGTTGCAACTGTTCCTCAGTGAAGGCAGCATCATGTGCATTACTTCCCTCCTCTGCCACCTTGAGACACTGGTTTCTGATTTTATAAAGAAAAGCTTAGGTGCTATCTGCACTTTCACATTCTGGAGCCTATTTGATCATTTTCAAGCAATCCCATTATGTGGATGTATATTTGTTTGTCTCTACACATCTACAACCAGCTGTCTGGCTTAAATCAATTTTTACCTAATGTCTTCGGAGATATTAAGTGCTTAAAAATTCATAAAAAGAGGCAAATGGGCCTATCAAAAATCTGAAGGGTAGATGAAGAACTGGGAACAACAGAGCAGAGACTGGAAATGAGAATGAAAGAATCATACAGGAGAAATTGATGTCTAAATGTTTATTGCAAGATAAACGCAATTTATTGTCATTAGACCTTCTTTGATTACCTTTCAACCTTTTCTTAACGATGCCCATATGTTGCAAATAAGAAGGTTTTATGACTTTTGTTCTCTCACCTTTCCCACGGCTTACATTCCCTCTTTAATTACGACGCTGACACCAGAGGCGCCGCCGACTGTTTTTGCCTGCCTGTTTGCGATGAGCCCCGGTGGGAGCCAACCCGCCCGTCCCCGGTCGGAGCCCGCCTGGCGTTCCGGAGATGTGCGCCAGGTGGCGGTGTCGCCACTGCCGTGCCGCTTCCAGGCCACCTGCAGGCACCGGTTCAAGGACCGGGGGAAGCTTGTTTAACAACAAATCCTTGAAAAAATGCTTAAAACGGCTCAAAATGGTGACTAAAAGTAAGTTTTTAGATTCTATGTGGGTTTCCTGATAACAGTAACAAAACAGGAAAATAAAAAATGAAGTTAGAAAGTGTCAGCACAGTCAGGAAGGGACAATGCTCGCTTTAGTCACTGGGCATCTCTGTACAGGAAAAAATCTCAAGAATTTCTGAGTAATTATTACTATTTTTTTCCTGTTGATACAAATTCCATTCTTCTCCTGTCCGATTTCTTTGAAATTATTGCGACTAGATGAGGTCTTGGAATGAAATCCATGGTGAGTAAAACTAACTGCTCATGACTCACCCGAAACTAATTTCATAGCCTGTGTTGTTATAGGTGTAAGAATTATGTGGCAATGAAGCTTGTTAACAGTCTTTTCCCTCCGTCCTGCCCTCACGATGTCAAGACTGTAATGTCATAATAATGTCAAGACTTTCTCCCTGCAGAGGAAGACTTGGGGATGATGGTTGATGACAAACTGAACATGAGCTGGCAGCGTGTGCTAAGCCAACCATGTCCTGGGCTGCATCAAAAGGAATGTGGCCAGCAGGGTGAGGGAATTGACTCTCACCCTCTACTCCACTGTTGTGAGACCCCATCTGGAGTACTGCACACACCTCTGGTGTCCCCAGCATAAGAAGGACATGGAACTGTTGGAGCAAGTCCAGAGAAGAGTCATGAAATTGATAACGGGACTGAAGCACCTGCCCTACAAAGACAGGCTGAAAAAGAGAATGTTGTGAGGAGACCTAACAGCAACGTTCTGGTATCTGAAGGGGGCCTACAGGGAAGCTGGACAGGGACTCCTTGTGAGGAACTGTAGTGACAGGACAAAGACTAATGGGTACAAACTGAAAGAAGGGAAATTTAGCCTACATATCAGGAAGAAATTCTTTACTGTAGGGGTGATGAGGCACTGAACAGGTTTCCCAGAGAAGCTGTGGGTGCCCCATCCCTGGCAGTGTTCAAAGTTGATTGGATGGAGCTCTGAACACCCTGGTCTAGTGGGAGGTGTCCCTGCCATGCCAGGGGAGGTTGGAACTGGATGATCTTTAAGGCCCATTCAAACCCCGTAACATTCTATGATTCCATGAAGTAAAAAAGATGAGGCTGTTCCCACTGCAAGACGTTAGTGTAGAGGGAAGGAAAAAAAAAAAAAAAAAAAAAAAAGCTGGTGCTATATTTGGAGCGTTCCTAATTGCACTGTTCTATTTCCAGCTGCCGAAATCCGCGCTAGAATTTTAATTAAAGGCTAAAATTGTGCAGCAGATCCTGACAACAGGAAACAGCCCTAACAACGGGAAACAGTTATGTTATTTAAATAGGCTTTGAAATAATCAGTTTTTATCTTCCGAAGCAGCACTCGGATGAATATTAAAGCTGCTTTTGTTCTCCTGAAAAGGGCTGCGCTTGCTCAGCAAGCGCTGGGGAGCCACTGGGGCCAGGCCAGGGGGCCCTTTCCCACACGGCCCCCACGGCTGCCAGAGGGGGGACGGGGAGCGCCCCGCGGGCCTCACACCGCCCCCGCGGTCCGCGGGCTGCCCCGGGCGTGCAGGATCAGCGCCCCCGGCTCAAGACGGCGGCCCCAGGCGCCGCGCCCGCCCCGCCGCAGCGCCGCGGCGACCCCTACCGGCCGCGGCGCCCCCGGCAGC
>NW_024581131.1:6071635-6094385 GCF_017639235.1 Corvus kubaryi
ACCGGCAGCGCCGCGCTCCCTGCGGCGGCCGCAGAGCGGGACAGCGCATGCGCGGGACGGCTCCCCGCCCCTCGCGGTACGTGAAGAGGCGCGTGCGCAAGAGGGCGCCGCTGCGCTGCCCCGGGGGCGGGGCCGGGCGGGTCAGGTGACGCGGGGCTCGCGCTGAGTGACGGGCGGCGGGACCGGGATCTCGGTTGGGAGCGGCGTCGGCGGCCTGGCGGGGCGGGAGGAGGACGGGGAGGAGGAGGAAGGGTCGCGGCCCCGGCCCCGGCGAGGCGCCATGGCGACCACCGTCACCACCCAGCGGGGCCCGGTGAGTGCTGTGGACGCGGCCCCGCCGCCGGGCCCGCTCAGGGGTATCTCCTGTTACCGCTCGCCGTGCTGGGCGGGTGAGGCCCGTCTTGGAGACCCAGATGGGCCCGCCCGGCCTCTGCCAGGGCCCCTGTGGGAGGGAGACTCCGCGTCTCCCACCCTGCCGCAGCTCCGGTCGCGCTGGAGGCGGGAGAAGAAAAGCCCTCTCATCTTCTCTAGGCTGCCGGGGTGCGGGGGAGGGAAGTCTGCCTCGTCTCCCGGTTCCAAAGCCTGCGAAGAGGCTTTGGGGAAGGGGAGGGGAAAATCCCTCCTAACTGCGCGGAGTCCTTGAGGCGGCTGTCCTGCCCGTTCTTTGTCCAGAGGCCTTTCCAAGGAGGGAACGACTTACACTGAACCGGAGATAAACCGCTTTCCCTTGGAAGCAGAGCGTAGCTCCCTGTGCTCGCGGCTCGGCGGGGCACGGTCGGGCCGCTGTCCCTGGAGCTGCCGCCTGAAAGCTGGAACGACGCATCCAGTGTACGATGTAGGCGTGCGTGTTGGACGGGAGCTGAGCCGTCGTAAAACTAATTTACCAGCCTTCTGGGAGGTAGTGCTGACAGTTTATTGGGAATATGTTAGTGTCTGGTTTTGCCCAGGGTTAGTCGTACCTCACATCGGGGTGTCCTACATGTGTGGTGTTACAACATTAGCTTTCGGCAGATACGCTGTTCCTTTCTGTTCCTCCTCTCTGAAAGGATCTAGTAGTCATTGACAGTATGATACTGCTTTTGGTGAAACGAGGGTTTTTTAAAAAAACAATAAATTTGCACTGCTGTACTTTTTTATGTAGAAACAGCTACTCTTTTTTTTTTTTTATCTATGCAGTCTTGTAGAAAGAACAGCAAGGTGAATTACTGCTAATCTTGAAAAATTGTACTGCTGTCAGTTATCTTATGACAGTAATATGATATGGTCATCAATTTTATTCATTAAAGTGCCTTATTTGTCTTTATCATAACTGCCTAGTCTTCCTTGAATATTTTAAAGGAGCTACATCTCACCCTTAGAATGTTACTCTTCTAGATGTCTTGTTCTAGAATTTCCCAGGTACTCCTGTATAATCTCTTTGCAATCTTTTGTTTCCTAAACTTGATTGAAGCCTGACCAGTGGAAAGGCATATGATGATTTATCTAATGCAAGTTTAGGTTTCTGGGCCTCAGGTTTTGGGGGTTTTTTTTAATATGTTCCTAGTGTTGTTGTACATGCTTTTCTTCCTTACCCACTTTAGAGATTTAAATGTTTTCAAATGAATGAAATATGCAATTATGCATATTAAGCAGCCATTCACAGCTGGGGGTGTTGATATGGTACATGCCAGCCTTTCTTAATTCTCTCCAGGCAGGAAGATAGAATTCTACTTGTTTCCATATATGCAACTGCATTGCAAATGAATAGCCACTAAATGGTGCTAAAGGATTGGGAACCACTTTTTTCTGTATTGCTGGAGAGAACAGTTCAGTCTTTCTGTTTGAACAAGCAGTAAAATATTCAAGGTTGTTTCATGTGGGTAAGAAAATAAAGTGGGCTGTTGCCAGTCTTATACCTGCATTTTCTGGTTTGTGATGCTGCTTACTTGGCGCGCAGTTAAAAGTTCTGATTGCTATTTAGTTTTCTAGATGAAACAGAATTCATCCTGTCTGTTACTGTAAATACTCTGCTAGAACGTAGATATCTCTGGCCCTTTTCAGGATGTTATGGAATTAGCATATTTTCACGTTTTGTAACCTGTTGTGAGCAAAACAGCTTTTTAAATCTAAACTGTAGCTGAATATGTAAGGGCTGCTAAGTAATATCTTTTACAAGTGAGAGTATTAATAAATAGTTTGACCAGGCTTTAGATTAAGACTGAGCCACCAAAACTTTGTGGTTCCTTAGCTAGTGAATCATACCCAAAATTACTCTCCATGGTTATCCACCATGCTGGCAAATATGTCAGGTCCTTCAAAATTACATCAAGCACCAACTGCATAGATTTCTGCTCCTAATTTTCCTAATAATCACTACTCTGATGAGTAATGACTCTGATGAGTTTTTTCTTGAGACTCTTCAAAACTTTTTATGGGCCCTTGTCAAAAGTTCCTTTCCCGCTTTCTTGTAGGCTCCTTCAGGGACTGGGAGGTGCTCTGTGGTCTCGCCGGAGGCTTCACTTCTCCAGGCGTAGACACAGATGTCATATGGATACTCATTCTGTCTTTAATTTTTAACTCGTATTTGTATACCATAGTTCGTGCCATACTTTGCAGGTATTTTTAACCCTTTCTTTTTTCCTGTGAGATCTGCTCCATTTCAGTTCAACAATTGAGATCTCCTTTCTTTTTGTGTTGCACCTCAGAAGAGAACCTGGGTCTGTTTCTTAATGACTTGCTCACAGAGACCAGAAAGCTGCTACAAGGTGCATTCTAACTTTCTTCTATTCTAAGCAAATCCTCAGCCTGTCCTCACAAGTGCTTCAGCCCTTTTCATGGGCCTTCTTGGTGGGTCTTTGCTGGGCTCCCTGAAGTTCATCATTTTTTGTGTACTGTTGGGCCCCAAACCATCGCAGTGTTCCAGGTGTGGTCCAGCAGTTGTTTCCTTTCCTCAGCCCACTGGCTGGATTCTTGTTGATCCAGTGTAGTCTTCTGTTAGGATTCATTGCTGCAAGAGTCCTCTGCTCATCCATGTTTTGCTTGCCCTCCACCTCTGTAGAGATACAGGCAGTCCTGCCAGTTGTTCTCCAGTCTGTTCTGGTGCCAGGGATTTTTCTGGCCAAAGTACAGGTCTTTGTGCTTGTTGAAATTCATGAGATTCCTGCCAGTGAATTCTTCTGTCTCTCCGGTTGGTACTGCTGTCAATTATACCAGTCATTTCTCTCAAAATTTAATGTCATCCTCAAAACTGGTAAGGATACCTTCTGTCTTCGCCTTTGGTTACTGAGGAAAAATATTAGACACATAAGTTAGTTTCAGTACAGACCTCTGAACAGCTTTACTTTTAACCAACCTTCAGTGTCGTTAACCACTGAATTTCAGCTTCTGAGCTCAGTGCCTCAGCCAGCTTTTTATCCATGCAGTAGTCCACCCAATTCAGATTGTAATGATCCAGCTTTGATACCTTCTGCACTTTCCTTAGTCATACATTCTTGTATTGGAGAAGGCAGATGGCTCATCAGCTTTTTATTCTTTTAAAGCCTTGGTAAAGACTGGCTATTCCTAGTCCCCATTTGGTTTTTTTCCTTCATGTGTCAAGGAATGTCTTCCAGAAGCACTTGCTCCATTAATTTCTTAGTGACTGAGGTGAAGCTGACCTTCCTGTGGTTCCTCAGGTCATCCTTCTTGCCCTTTGGAAAGATGGGTATGAGATTTGTCTTTCTCCTGTTATAGGGGAGTTCCTCTAATCTCCATGACCTTTCAAAGGTGTTAGAGAGCAGCCTTGAACAAATATCAGCGTTTTCAGGACCTCTGGATGCTTCCTATCTGGTACCAATTTTTTCTTCAGGGTGCAAAACATAGAATAATAGTTCAAAATTCTGTCTCATTCACTTTTTCTTTCCTAAAGACAGTAAAACTATTTAAAGGAGAATAGTAAGAACTTTTTTGAGTAGTTAGGTGTTTAAAGCTCTTTGATGTTTTGAAGAAGTTTCATGTTAGACTTCCTTGGTAATTGCTAGTGTGGAAACCTTAATTATGGTTCCCTGAGTGTCGGGGTAAATGTTTCTGTAACTTGGGGCATTTGTGGCTGTCCTTGGCTCTGTATCCCTTTCCCTCCTTTACACAGGTGCCAGAACTTGCAGGACCAGTGAGTTAAGCGTTCTGACCACTTCCCTCCCATTCCCTTTACCCCCAACCCTCGTTTCACTTTCTTCTGATCAGGCCTCTACACTGACCCACTTTACAACTCTCTGGCACCATTTCATGTTGCATAAGAAACAGGAAGGTGAGACCGAGACAGCCCCATCCTCAGTTACATCAAATAGCTGTAGAACATCACACCACATTCAGTTTCAAGAAGCTGAGATGCAGTTTTTATACCTGCAGTTCTCTGCTTTGAAGATCCACAAAACTACCTCTTAGGTGGTTGTAGCAGATGGGAAGGGCAATATTCTGTTTATAGATAATCCATATTTTTGATAAGCAATGCTGTCAATAAAGTTTATTAGGAAGTGATTATAAGACAGTCTTATTTTTTAATGACTGCCTGGTCAACATTTGTCTTCTGAATTGTGTCTGTCCTATCCCTGTCCTGTTCCTAAATGGAATTAATTTTTTGTTCTGCAGCTAGTGACAGAACACGCTTGAATGTCACATTCTTTCTGAAGTGCTCTTATAGTAGAGGGAAGTGCATTTGTTTCAAAGTGGTTGTGGAGTAGGATCAGTGACACAAGCTTGTCGTATATGTTCTCCTTGCTGTTAAAATAAAGACTGTGGTTGAATTCTGGTTACATAACTTTGTATTTTTAATTCAGGTTGGGAGGTGGCAATTATGTGCCTGCTTTTGAATGTTTTGAGGAAGATGTAAATTGACCTGTTTTCTTTGCAGATAAAAAGATTGAATGATACTGATTTGTCTCCATCAATGTGGAATCAGCTGATAATTGGCTTAAGAACATACTGAGTAGTGTATTTCCTTCAATAAGCACCTCTCCTAGATATTTTACAGGCTATATCACCAGGACTTGTGAACCAAATATTAGTCAGAGCTGAACGCAGAAGATGAGTGTGTCCTGTTACTCACTCTTCCCTTTTGGAGGGGTTTACCACTCAGATCTTTTGAGAACTTAGTAAATACTGGATGGTTTTAGCTTCTATGTATGTCAGTTTTGTAGTTCTAGGATAAGAATGTGGCTTTGTGTGAGGTAACTGAATAACCTAGAATCAGCTTAGCTGCTGTAAGAAAACTTTGGTCTCCTTTATGGACTTCTTCCCCTTTGGACTTCAGTACAGAGACTAGTTTGTTTATTTATTTTGGAGCAGATATTGGCTAATTGATATGAAATAAAATTTAAAAAGCGAAAGCTGTTATTAGACTTCTGTTGTGATTGGCTTAAGTTTTCCAATATCCATGTGAAGATGGTGGAGACAAAAGAGGCTATCCTGTTTTCTGGGAGTTTGACAGAGGGAGCTTGCATAATATGGAAATGGGATTTCAGGGGTGCAGCCATCAGTTCTGACTTTGGGAAATGTTTATGGTATCTATTCCTAGAGATGCTAATAATACCAGATTTTAAACTCTCTGGAGGACCAGGGTTGGAGGGGGACCTGCTGTGTTGTAAATGCCATTTCCTTGCTAATTCTGGGGCCATTTCAAATCTTGCCTAAATGGATTATGTTTTATTTTAAAATGATGCATATTCCAGTGAGAAGGCTATTACAACACCATGTCTCATTGCCAGCCAAACTTAAATAAGCTTTCTTTTATTATTAACTTCTAGCTTAGTTTTCTCCCTCTCTGCCCCTGTTTTTTCTTCCCACTTCTTAAAACTTCAGCTTCTTAGGTTTTTAATTGTAAAATTTTAAGGTGCGTGTAAGCAAAACTAATTCCCTTTTTATTCTGCTTCCCAATAGCCCAGCAGCAGGCATTCAGTGCTTCCTCCTGAACTTTTCAGATAAACTTCCTTTCTGGCATGTGACACCTACTGTTGCTAGGATCCTGAAGCTCTCAGATAATCATACAAAATAGTCATACATGTGATTTGGCAAGAGCTGCAATTTCTGTCTCCAAGATGCAATCTTGACATGCAAATGCTGTCTAATCTTGAAAAGCTATGTCCTTAAGGCCTGTTAACATCTTAAATTATGTTCTGTAGGCATGCATCTGCCAGATACATGATTGAGTAATCTTGCTTGGGATTGCAACATGAGAAATTGCATTGTCTTTTGTCTTGATGAGGTAGACAGTTCTGTATTAAATACATAAACCACTCTATAGACAGCAGAACTGGGGTACATTAACATAACAGAACAAAGCATTCTGGGGGAAGCTTTTCAGTCACCGTAAGCTGGAATGGAACCTAGGACTTATCCCACCATAGGGCTCCTTTCGTTCCTTGTCCAGCGGGCCCACCAGCCTCCACAGAAATCCTGGTTTACAGTCTGTCTTGAGGGTGACTGTGGAAGTGACCTTTCAGATGAAAATGCTGCGCTGTGTCTTGGCACAGGAATGATTGGATACAGCGTGGGTGATGAATAAGTGAAAGAGCTGGATGCCATCAGATACCATACGTGAATGTGATTTAAAACTTAGTGGTTCTGACTTTTGTATGGACTACTTAAATGTTTAGTTGCAGAGCAGCTTTGGCTCTCTGTCGTACTTCTTTTCAGAGGCTTATGTTGGAAATAAGTGTTTTGAAAAGGAGAACATTTGCTACATGAGTTGGCGATTTTGTCATGTAATTAGTTCTTTGTTCATGCTGTCAAAACAAGACTAAATTCTCCTTAATTTGTTACACTTTGATTTATAGTCATCTCTTTCTCATTATTAAAGTTTAAAGGTTTTTTTTTTTTTTCCTCTCTTTCTTTTTTAAGGTATTTGTTGGTGAGCTGCCTCAAGATTTTCTTCGCATTACCCCAACCCAGCAGCAACAGCAAATCCAGCTGGATGCCCAGGCAGCTCAGCAGCTACAGTATGGAGGAGCAATGGGTACAGTAGGAAGACTCAGCATAACCGTAGTACAGGTATAAATGATGCCATCTTTGTACAATTAAGTAATTTTAAATAATTAATGTAAAATTTTTAATTGGTGGACACAAAAAGATTCTATGTTGGAATTTGAATTACTAAATTACTTGTAAAAGGGGAGTAAGTAATTCTTAAAGATTTTATAGCTTCATTTTCCTGTACATCAGCATTTTGTCCAGTTTCATGTTTCATCACTGCCTGGTGCAGCAATTTCCTGTAAACCTTGCTATTGTAGCACATAATCAAATAAACTTGTGGGGTTTTTTGCAGTGAACAGGTTTCTTTGAAAACTTCTATTCAGGGGCTTCCTGTAGTTCCTGTACTTAATATTGGAAGACATTAGTAATTCTGAGAATATTATAGGGAATTGCAGTTCCCTTATGTATTTTTCCACATCCTTCTCCTCAAAGCTGTTCTCCAGCCAGTTGGTCCAAAGTCCTATTGTCATATATATTGTTTTTCCTTTGTTGAACTTCGAGATTCCTGTCTGCACACTTCTCTTAGCCTGTCAGGGTCCTTCTGAATGGTAGTACAACAGACAGGAGATAGTCTTCTCTACCTATTTAGGAATTGGTGCAGGAATGCTATGGAATCTTGGCTGCCTATTGAGATGTAGCATTCTGGATAGGAGACTTGCCATGGTATAGTTAACCAACAGAAGATGAAGATCTGGTTGAAGTGTTCTGTATTTAAATATGTGTTGATAAAGCATATCAAACAGCATCCCTTAATTCTGTTACTAATAAACTGATGGAAGATCAGAAAAAGTTTCTGAGGAGATAATTTGTTGCTTTTTTTTCATGCAGATATATTGGGGTGGTGGTGAATTTGTCCAAGCACAGCTGATTATCGCCTTTCTTTTGGTGAAGTTTTTGATAAACTGTCTAATCCCACAATTCCAGAGTATAGTGAGTGCTTAATTTGGATGCCTGCTTTCTTACTTTTAAGTCCACATTTGCAAGAAACAGTTTGAGACCTTTCTCACCAGCTCTATGTATGAATTGATGAACCCGCATGTTCCCTGAAGGAGAAAAGGGCTTTCCAAGCCTGAGGTGCAGCCTTTGTGATAAATGTTACACAGTGCACTGCTTCAACTGTTGGGAATTCTGTAAACATGCTGTAGGTGAGAAATGCCCTGGGGCACCATAGTTTGTCATTTGTCTTACTATAATAAGAGCTATGGGCTGCTTACAGGTCAAAGGAACAGCACATCCAAAAAGCCCAACTTCTGCATGAGCACAGCTGTGTAGCAATGTTCAGTGTCATGTTCAGGACTGTCATCACCTTATTTTGTTCTAGTCTTCTGATGTTATAGCAAAAGTATGTTGGGTCTCTTCTGATTCTATACAGCATGTGTTTTTATAGTAGTGTTAGGACTTAAGTTGTCCCCTGAATTAACTGCTAGTAAATGCACAGGCTGAAATAAGTGGTTAATCACGTAGAAACATACCATCTACTATTACTAGTTTACCTCAATTGAACTGCTTTTGCAGGTTATGCTTTTGGATTGTGTGATATTCGTGAAGGTACTGCACTTCTGTATTTCATCCTATGAAAGAACTTAAGTGAAAGAGGACAGTCTACCTATGACATTATACTTGTGATTGTATGTTGGGGATCAGATACCCAGGGAAAAATTGAACTTGTTACAGTGTTCTTGTAATCATGTATCTTGTGCTTTGGTATGAAGTAATTTATTTTAACTACAGTGAAGATGTGTATTTTCTACAATAAACGGGTTAAAAAGATGTTCCTTTTTCAAGGTCTCCCAGACATTTAACGATATTACTGGTTTATGTTTTAATGCTGTTTTTCTTTATTTTTTTTCCTCTTTCCTCTCTGTCACAGAATTTAATCTAGTCGTTTGTTCAATATTTGGTTCTTACTGTGAACTAATAGTAATTAACTTCTCAAATTAATGTCAATATTATGCACTTCCTGGGTTTCTTTTCTTTTCAGGCCAAACTGGCAAAGAATTACGGAATGACGCGCATGGATCCGTATTGTCGAATACGGCTGGGATACGCTGTGTACGAAACTCCAACAGCACATAATGGAGCCAAGAACCCCCGCTGGAACAAAGTTATTCAGTGCACTGTTCCACCGGGTGTGGACTCCTTTTATCTAGAGATATTTGATGAGGTTAGAACTGCTCTATATTTTTTCTACCCCTCCCCATCTCCTGTTTGGACTGAGGTTTAGGTGAAACCTTGCAAAAAAGGATTGAGTTAGCACAGGCAGTTCCTTAGCCATGTTCTCTGGGAGATGACAAAAATTTTTCAGAATTCCAAAAGCAGCAATGCATAAAGCTTTATTCTTCTCCAAGAATGTCAGAACTGTTACTTGTCCTTTGATAGCTGATAAAGGGGCATTAGCAGGCTTGCCTTCAAAGAAAGAGAAGCAAAAGATATCTGAGTGCTATTTAAGCTCCTCTTGGCTATCAAAATGTCCTGTAGCCTTATATCCTTCACTGTCCCTATGAAAAATAGCCTGTTGTACAATGCTGTTTTGCTTGAAAATTCTTCAGTGCTGTTCTAACCTAGGAAGAACTTGGAAGCTTTCCCAAGCTTGGAATTCCTGAGAATAAAACTGTCAAATACAGACTATGTGTAGTCCCTAGGATTTATTAGGCAAAACTAAGAGGCTACAGCCTAGGCTAAAGTTATGGTTTGCTTTTTTTTTTTCTGCCTCTCTCACTGTGTGTAGTAAAGCATGACAGTACAGCAGCTGTGTGGTCATTACACAAGTGAGGCTTTTGGATGCTGCTTTGTGGGCTTAGTTAATTGGTTCAAGTGTCTGTTTCATTGCTGTAACGGGGGCAGATCAGTACTTCTATCTGCTGGAGTTCACAGCCTATCATAGTAAACAGAAGCTGTTTACGTTCATGTAATGGCCTCTGATATGATGTCATGTGATTCACACAGCCGATGATGATGATAGGATGCTGTATTTCTAGAGCATTCTGCTTCAGGTTTTCAATTTCTTGTTATTAAATATCTGCAGTCAATCTATAGTCCCACTTAGTGTCCTTCATCCTTGTTGGAAAGCAGATGGCCAAAATATTTATTGACACTTTAGTAGTTTAAAAGGGAATAAAATTAACAAAGTTTAATAGCATAAAACTGAAGTGTTAGTCAAGGATAATTTTAAGTTTGGGTTTTTTTCCAGGACACTTAATTTGGTAATATTTTTCAAATTATATTTCAGAGAGCCTTTTCAATGGATGACCGCATTGCTTGGACACACATTACAATTCCTGAGTCTCTGAAACAAGGAAATGTGGAGGATGAATGGTATAGCTTGAGTGGAAGGCAAGGTGATGACAAGGAAGGAATGATTAATCTGGTTATGTCATACACGGTAAGCCGAGTTTGGGATGGGAAGGGAGAAAAGGTTCTTAAGTAGTGGGAGGGAGATATTTTAGACTGAAGTAGATCTGTTGTACCATACTGGGTGTTTGTGTGTATTGACATTTAAAATAATTATACCTAACTTTGGGAATAGCAGTCAAAAATACTTGTAAAGGCAATAAATACTTTGTGGTGAGGTGGAAAATGGGTATTTATCTTGTTTTGCATTACAAAAATTCAGCTTATTCCTGTTGTTGAGGTACACACTGAGAGCAGGTAGTGGGTGTGCAGCTGCAGTGGGAGCTGCAGGTTGTGCACTGGGTGGAAGACATGGTGGGAGCCCCAGGAAAGGGACCACGACCTATTGCTGACCCTTTGCACCACAAAGGGCAGAGAGAGGGACCTGTGGCACGGGCCAGGTGACCGGGGACTTGGACACAGCAGGAGCTGAGGACTCAGCAGGGAGACCCCAGACTGTCTAGGTGCAGGGACTGTGAGGGTATAAAAGCCCAGGGATTCCTTTGTTGAGGGTCTGTCCCTAAAGGCACCAGCTCGAGCTGTTTCTGCATTACTGCACCATGATTAAATTGTTTTAAGGATCCAGACATCTGAGACTCTGCCGTGGGAAACCCAGGGTTGGGCTGGTAAGGAAACCCTGTCTGACTGTGTGAGTGTGGGGTGTGCAGGGAACCAAGAGGGGCACCTGTGGGGCACTGGAGCCACCCACTGCAAAGGGGTCTTGGTCTCAGTAGTTACAGACTGGAGCGGCTGCAAGAGTGGCTTCTGGATGGTCAGACAGGAAAGTTTCCTTAACACTGTGCTACTACACGTATAAAAAAGAAATCCGCAGCCAAATGGTCCATTGTCATTCCTAATTTGATAATAATAATTTTTAAAAAGCTTTGTGGACTCTAATCTTTAAAAATTCATGTCAGTTTAAAAGCAAAGTAACATAAACTCTTCTCTGTCTTAAGTGTTTCTTGGGCAGTTTGAGTGCTCTTTCAAATGACATCTGTGGTGGGAGCACACTGCCGTGCTGCCTGTGCCGCTGCGGCGCGGACCAACGCTCGCCGGTGCTGCCCAGTCACGCTGCGTGCGGCCCTGCCACAGACATTGTTTTTCATTTCCATTCTTGTTCATTTGGTGCTACTGGTCATGAACTGCAGACTTATGCTGGTTTGTTTAGCAGCTCCTGGAGTGTTCTCATCTGTCACCTTTGTTTCAAGTAGCTGTTGGCTAACGTGTAGCACGTGCAGGCCTGAATGCTTCCTACTGCACTTGTACATCATCAGAAGTTCCAAGCTGCTGTTGAGTGAACAGATGTTCCCTGCTCTTTAAAATTCACATTCTGCCCCAGATCTGAACAGTTGTTCCACTACCCCAGGGAGAAAAGAGTTTATAATTAACCTTGAAAACTGTCACTCTCTGGATGTACTGTACATAATAGTCAATATTTTCAAGGATCAAACTGAACTGAAATATAACTGAAGTTATTGTGGTAGTAAAAGGGAATGGAGTTAATTTGATATTTTGTTTAAAGCACTGGTTTACTTGAAAAAATAATTTATTTAAACTAAAATTTGCTTTGAGGAGCAGTGTACTGCTTTTAAAAGTGAAAAATAAGAATAAAATTCAGGTTTTGTCTAATATTTAATTTATGGTGAGTGTGTTGTATATTCATTTCACAGGACTAAGGCATGAAAGATGATTAAACCTGTATTTTAAAATAATTCACTTCAATAACAACACTTCACTCTTGCGAAAGGCTAGTTAGACATGTGTTTTTATTGATTCACAGGCAAATTAATTGTCATTTGAAAGATGGTAGTTCAGTTAGTTTGCCAGGGATTTTGTTTACTATAGATTAGCACTCAGCATAGTCATATTGTACTACTGAACATGGATTTGCAATGTAATGACTTGTTTGCAAACATTTTTAATTCCTGGCATTTTTTTGCTGTTTCCTGAGTTGTTCTAATCTGTGCTTTTTCTGTCAAGTCTTTGCCAGCTGCCATGATGATGCAGCCCCAGCCAGTGGTTCTGATGCCCACTGTATATCAGCAAGGAGTTGGATATGTGCCTATAGCAGGTATGTTTTCTCTCCTTGAAGACTTTAAAACTTCCAGATGAAGGGTTTTGCAGAAATAAATACCAAATTACTCCTCTTTTTGCAGAATGTAAAGGAAGCTTTAAATGATTTTTCCTTAACCACTTTTTCCATGACATATTTTTATGAGAAGAGGGAACAAATTAAGTGCAGGTCTGTCTTCAGTCTTGCACCCTGGAGCTACATGAGTTTTAATAAATGGATTAAAATGTCTATCAAGTTGTGAAGGCTTCTCTTTCTGAGTATTTATTTTAGACTTTGATCACGTCCCTGAATTGCTGTCGAGCAGGCTGCACTCTTAATGTGTGCTTACTTAAATGGTGGCAAGTCGAGTGTGAAGCTCTTTGCACTTGAGAAAGTGCCCCAAATGAATTGTGCTGTTGGACCTGCAGCTTCCATAGCCCATAACAGGATTAATTTTTCTGTGGTCTTTGAAGATGCTTTGTTGGAAAGAAACATGCTACACAGCATGTGAAGTATTCACAGCTCAGTGAATTAAAAATGTTAGGGAGCTCTGAGATAGCTCTTTTTGATATGTTTACATAACTACAGCAGCTGTTGTCAGTGCTTTTTAGTTGGTTCAAAGAGAGATTTGACTTGTAGAGAAAGATGTGTTAACTTAGGTTTTGTAATTTTTCTGTCAGAGATGAAAATTTTAAAGTATGTAAATAAGCTTGAATTTGTCCTACTTGGGGAACTGATAAATCAATTTCAGTTGAGTTTGTTTCACATACAGCTCCCAGTTTGTTGTATGGATATTTATTCAGTAATAGGTGTACTTTTAGGGAAAATAAGAGATAAATTTGCATATTTTTAACTTCTTTGTGTGCAAGTGTATGAATGAAAGAGTGTGTGGGACAGAATTGCAGTGCTAAGGGATGACACAACAGATACATATATTTTCTTTTTCTTTTGTAAGACTAGGAGATGATTGAATTTAAAATGACTAGGGAATGATTGAATTTAAAATTCCACTCACTGTAAAAACAAACCTCATCAACAGAAGACTGGATATGTAACTTAGAAATCATACCTCCTGTTTCATTTTTACAGAGTTAAGTTACTGCAAAATACGGAAAAGTTGGGCTGCATGCTGTATTCCCTAATGAAAACATGCGGTTTGCTTCATTTAAAGTGCTTTTTTAATCTCTGTAGCTATCTCTGTAGCTGACCTTGCTAGTGAAGTGCTTTGAACTGGAGTGTACATTCCAAAGGGTGATTCTATTGTGGTAAACCAGACCTTCTGTAGTGAACTTCAGACACAGTCATCTTGTGTATAGTTAAAAGATCTAATAGAAAGTGCTAGCAAATTTCTTTTATAAGAATAAATCAAAATGAGAATATTCATATTACAAAATTTCTGTGCCAGAGTATAAACAGAAGAAATGAAGCGAAGATTAGTTTAATGTAGAATTGAAACTAGACATAGCACTGAACAGATAAAACTGATAGAAGACCTTCAAACGTACTGTTCAAGTACTGGATGTTCGGATCTTGATGCTCTGTAAATTACTTGACAGTATTTTCTACGTGGACAAGTGAAGAAATAAGGGATAATTTGCAAGTGATAGTAATGTCTGACATTTTAGCATCTAAGAATCTGGGGTCTATATGGTGGAGCATTACCCTTGTACCAAGGTCCAGCATGGTTGTTTTAATCGCTGCTATAATACTATTCTGTATTAAAAATTCCTCCTGCACCTGTAACTTGTATTTTTAAAGCATTGCAAAGTTCCACCCCTGGATTTGAACTCTTCTTTTGCTCTGGGAAAGCTCGGGTGTACTTGCCTTGCTCCATAAATGCCAAACTTTTTACAAGCTACCTTTGACCTACATTTGGTATTTTTTAGTCTTTTTAAGTATTATTGTGCTTTGTGTTTGCCGTTCTAGAATTTCTGTGGACATCATGAAAATTTCCCAAAGCACTGTGAGTTCTAAAGCTTTGACTTACTCACTAATCAATGACCCACTCATAATAATTAGATGGATGTTAAGGTTTGGAGTTGCAAAGTCACTTGGCTGCGGAATATTTTTACTGTTGCATACATTTAATGGCTTAATAAAAGTATTTTCAAATTATAAAAGGAAATAATAGTGCATCTTGGAAGACATCTTGGAGTTCTTCAAAATACTTTCTGTATACTGAACTAGTCTGGATAGTCTGAATCTGTCTGGATTGTGTAAACTCTTTCAGAAAGGTGCATGCAAGATGCTGGCCTTCCCTCCACAACTGAACTGTTTTTGTCTTCTGGGCCTACTCTGTTTGCACATTTCCTTTGTAACACTGTACAGCGTTTGCTCTCTTCCTTTTGAGACTTCAAGAAGGGTAATGGTTGAACATCAGTATGCTCCTGCTTTGCCTTGTATTTTTAGTTCAGGTTTTCTACCTGTGCAGCTAAATTAATGTAGTGAGTAAACATATTTTGCTTTTCCTTCTGAAGAGTGGAAGAGCATCATTGAATAGTTTATTATATTTGAAATGGAGGAGATTCTGCTGTAGAAGACTGTCAGAATCAAAGCCTTATCTATGATGGAAATAGAGTGGGTGAACTAAAATGCTTATCCGGACAGTTCAACAGTTATTTGTTAACTGTCCAAAATAACTGTGCTTTAAAGAGAAATGGTTGAGTCAAATTTAGATGTGTAAAAAAGGTCAAGCTGTTTTTCTGTAACAGAAAACTTCTGTTCAAAACTAACCTTCTAATTAACTAGCCTTCTAGTTAATGCTGAAGCAGCTAATTCACACTCTCTCATACAAGCTGAGGTAAACAATAGAAGCAAGCAGTTAGTCACTGTGGTAAGCAAATGAACACAAGTAATGCTCATTTCCTCACATTTGATGGTAGATGGAGCTGTGTTAAGAACAGAAGTGGCTGCGGAATATTCTTGCACCATGGTAATTAATTGCAAAAAATTTTTAATTGAAAACTTCTGATGACAGCACTAGTTGCTACAAGCTATAGCTGCTGTAGTTGATATATCTGTGGATTGGGTATGCAAAAATTAGAACTTTTGAACCCTGCTGTTCTTCTAGAAGCTGAGTTTATCTACCACCTCTTCCTGTTTCTTTTTCTAAAGATTACTTAATTTAAACTGTATAATATTGTGATATACTGGTGTTTGCAGTATCTTCTTGTAGTGAACAGTACCAGAGATAGTGAGCTTAAAAAATGTTAGTTCAATAAGCTTATATTTCTTATAAGCTAAATGTTAATGGGATAAATAGGAAACTTGTTTTTATTCATTTTATAAACTCCCATGTTGAAAGAATGTTAAAAACCTGTGTGTTTCAGGGTCCTGTCAGAGTCGAGAATATCACTTTTCATTGAGGCAGGGTTATGTGTGTATGTGCGTTGTTCCTTCTGATGTCCTTAATGAGAATCATAGGTTAGCTTGTGATGTTACTGGTATTTGTTCAGAAAAGCATGGATGTATGTTGTCCTTTGTGGTCTATAAAATATAATCCTTGCTGCAAACACCTGGTGGCTTACTTACTTCGGCAGCATTTCCTCTGATTGTTACTTCTGCATAAACAAAACATTTAGGAAACTTGTTCAGGGTGCTGAAACAAATTAGTTAAGAGACTGGATCCTAGCAGGATTTAGTTTTTTAATATTAGGTAGTATAAGTTTTGCCCAACTACCTCAGTTTATCCAACTTTCACCTTTGGAAGGTAAATAATTAATATCCTTTAAAAAATAGATTAATATTTCTTTCCCATGTCTTATTCCTTTCCCCTTGTCCCTTCATTTTCACCTGTCTTTAGGGCTTGAGTACTTTGCTCTGGGTAAGTTTCCAAGCTCTTTTCTCACTCCCATCCTCATTGAATCAAGAGTCTTTGCATGAACTCACCTAACTGCTTTATTTGTTACAGCAGGCTGTATCACAAGGTATTGCCACTTGGTTGTCACAGTAGAACAATTTAATGCATCTTCTGGAAATTATTAGAGCCTTTCTAACCTGTTGGAAAGTCTTTAAAGGCATCTGCTCAGCTTCAAGCTATAATGATTAAACTGATTGCTAATAACAGTGTTGATGGCTATAATGTGGTGTTATAATATTCATCTGAAGCTGTTGTATGTCAGTGAGCAATACTAGGTGATAGTATTGGTTTTCTAGAAGAGAAACATTATTCTTGCAGTTGTTCTGCTACTGCAAGATTAGTGGAGGAGCAGGTAATGTCGTGGCTTTGTGTAAACTTGAAAAACTTTGCAGTGACACTAAGACAACCTGCCAATTGCCTTAGTCTTAATTTCCTTAATTATTCTTCAAATAAGCTTTCTTTTTAAAAGGTAACGCTTTTTTCATCAGTGCATATTTTTCATGCACTTCTGTTTTACATCCATGTCAAGCTAAGTACCTGACTAGAACTCTAAAGGTAAATTATGTACAGGAAATCAATTTTCCTTCATTTTAGACTTCCTTTACCGTGACACTTTTGATTTTGAATTGTGCAAAAATGCTGTGACACTGCTATCTTTGATAGAAGCATTGGTCTTCAATCAAATGCATCCAGAAAATTCTAGAATGACTTCTTGTGAGATACGATGTCATTTCTTGATGCCCTGAATTTCAGAAAGATGCTGCAGATAAAACTGTTGTGGTCGTTGCAACATGTTTTGCTTATTCAGAGCAGTGGAATTTTAGCATTTTTCTGATATTTCATACACTTAATTTTTCTAGTAGTTTGCAAAAAAATGAGATGGCATGCCTGTTTTAGTACTGAGTTTTTTCCTGAAGCAAATATCATTAAGAGCTATTGTGTTTTTTAGAAAAGGGTTACCAATTTCTTCATTTAAATGAAAGAATTCATGCTGAGAAGGTTCCTGAGTTTACTCTGAAAGAGTCTATGGATGGGACAGAATGATAGTGAGTTAAGAAATTCAACATAGGGCACTTGACTGAAAAAGTAAATGAAATTACAAGTGTGTAATGCCTTGTATGCAGTTGGAAAAAGTTTACCCTGTTAATTCTGCTTTGATGCTTTCATTGCTGCTTGTAGCAATTGACTTGCTATTGTTTCATGTATTGGAATGTCACTGCTTATGCTAGCATGTTTGCCATTGCCATTTCACTGAATTGGAAAACAGTGCTCCATTCTTCTGATTTATAACACGTACCTAATATCTGAGCGTAATACAGGAATCCACAATTCTACTAGTAGTGGATTCTTACATTGTTTAGTTCCACTTTTTACCTGTCAGGGATACGAAGTTTTTTAGCTTAAAGCAGCTTTTTACTGAACATTGATAATTTTGAAGCTTATTATAATTTTCTCTAATGACTGCATATGTGTGTCTGTTTGCTAAATTTCAGTGCATAATTCTTGAAATTCATGCTTAAGTCTTACTTACTGTTTTGTAAATCAGAAATTATGGATGCTTTCAGCCTGAGTGCGGAAAAACCCAAAGTACTCTTAAATTGGTATTTGTATAACTTGAATGTTGAGTTTCATGAAAAGTAAGCATATATCATGGAGGTATTCATTAGAAATCTGTGATACTAACTTCCATTTGTATACAGTCTAGTTGTAGACAGCATAAACTAAAACTGTAAGAGTTGAGAAAATGGGTTTTGAAAATCCTTGGTGAGAAACAATATAGTCAAGAAATTTCTTGTCTTAAATTGATTATTTATATTGGAAATGCTTTTTGAGTACTGCCTGTGCAGATGTCTGGCTTCATAATTATTTTTGATGAAAGCAGTAAGGAAAACAATGTTCTAGGCTTGATTTTATTTTGGCACTGATAAGACACTGAAACCTTATTGGTAAGATGAAGGATGCTGTGGTACTTGAGAAAAGAGCCTCATGTTTAATTTGCATTAATACTTAAAACTGACCTCCTATAGGGACA
This sequence comes from Corvus kubaryi, assembly GCF_017639235.1. Taxonomy (NCBI): domain Eukaryota; kingdom Metazoa; phylum Chordata; class Aves; order Passeriformes; family Corvidae; genus Corvus; species Corvus kubaryi. The sequence continues at coordinate 6,089,954 of NW_024581131.1, forward strand.
GTTCATACACTGTTTAGGCTGATTGTTGGATAATCTTAGGGTGTTGATGACTTAGTAAAAAATATTGGGAAGTTTATGTTAGAAGTAAAATGTAACTTCTGTTGCTCTGTTCTTTCAGGTACTTTGCAACTTTGGTTTTTTTGAGGCCACACATCTTCTTATGCCCCTTTTAAATGCCTAGATTGTTTGTAGGCAGTGTGAGGAATGAGTTGAGGCTTGCTGAAACTCTAGAAGAGGCAGTCCAAAATACTGCTGGGTTATTGGGTGAAGTGTATTTGCTGGGTTGGTGAGGACTGCCCAGTGGTTTGCCTCCAGGATGCACACATGGTCTGATTGGCCGTGTGTTCAAACACACAGTGCCAGACAGAACTCCAGGGACCATGGTCCAAAGGCCATAAAAAGCTGTAGAGCCAAGGTTTAGGGTGTTGCAGAAAAGGTGACAGATACCTGTGGTAGAGGTGGGCTGAAGATGGCTGGGTGGAAACATGGCTCCAGTGTGCAGGTAACAAATTTATGAGATTGTGACTCAGTATGAACCTTTTTGAGATGCAGCCTGTGTGTTAGACTTAAAGCTTCTAGGTTCCTTTTTTTTTTCTTCTAATAAAACTTAAGATGATTAAAAGGGGAATTTTAAAATCAAAATTGGAGAACAGATAAATATGGAGGTGTTTACAAGTCAGTTATGAATCCCTTCAGATAGGACAGGAGGCCAAGTTGAGGAAAGAAATAGAAAAGAGTACATCAGGTAAAATCCTGGGTGCAGTGCATGCAGTCAAACTATATTCAATTACAGTACCTTGTCAGCCAGAGTTGATGTTTAGCTCATCCAGCCTTGAATGCGAATTATAATACAGTATTTTTATGCTGGCAGAAAAAACAAGTCACTGGGATGCTAAAACATTTGTTCAAATTAAAGTGAGTATAGACATTTCTGACTAAATAGTTAGAGTGAAGAAAATCTTGAAGAGACAAGGTAAGTATTGAAACTGCTCTTTGCTCTTTTTTTTTTAGATGTTAGGTCTGAACAGATAACATAATTGCAATATTTTCAATCACATAAGTACTTCAGTCGTCATGCTAAGAAAGATGAGGCTGCAAAGAGGCACTCTTGAAAATGGTATTTGGTTATACATATGCGTTGTTGTTAAGATTTTTGAGCAGTTAGAATTCAGTAGAAGAGAAGCAGTTTCTGATCTACTCCGGAATAATATATGAAAGCTGGTTCTCAAAGAGTCTTATTTTGAAGATATATAATGGTGATGATGCAAATAGTTCATCCTTTGATTAACTTACAGAGAAGTAATTAAGGTCATAGATAGAAAGCAAACAGGTGAACCGAACAGAGTGTGTAAAAGGAGTGTGTAAAAGGAGTTAGATGCTCAAAGAAAATGTATGCCAAAGAAAATGTATGCCAGAGAATCGTAAGAATTGTGAACTAAAACAGTGAAGTAGATTTCTGCCAAAAATTCGTAGGTCTCCCACATATGGGGATGTGAAAGTGTTAAATTATATATCAAATCTAAACTGGTAATGAGGTTGAGTAACAAGGCTTTTGAAGAACAAATGTGTAAAAAGTTGAGAACTATTTATTTTAAAGAAGCAGAAAACCTAGAATCACTTGTGTAATTAAATAATAATACAAGTATGTAAGGTTGTTCAAGAACACCCAGCTGGAATGTGAGACTACAACAGGTGAAGGAAGTCTTGCTTTCAGAGGAGTGGAGGATAGCAAAGTGAAGTTTCTTCTGAAATCATTTCTGAAGTAACCATTTTGTCTATTGTATAGAATGATTAAAACCCAGGAAGACTAGAATGAACTGCTTTAAACCAAACATGTAACTAGCTAAACTTTAGGAGGAAGTGACATGGTTGTGTAGGAAAAGCCTGTATGTTAAAATTTGTAGGTATTTGAGTATGTAAGAAAGAATGGTGTGATCTGTGTATATCACCTCAATTGCATTTGGAAAATGTTATTTGCTAAGCATTCTTTCTATCATATGATATTCTCATACAATAAAGGTAATCTTATTGTTTAATAGCTATTTTGAAAAGCTGATGAACAAATAAAAATAGGTGATTATTCATCTAATGAAAGGAGTTGAATCTGATGCACCTCCTTTGGTGAGGTGCATCAGATTTCTTTAAAAAGTAAGTGAGGGAAGGGGACTAAGACAATTTGTCAAAACAAAAGCTCTTAGTTTTCTAAGTCTCTCTGACTGCTGCAGGTTGCAGAAGGATCTCATTGTAATAAAAGGCAAATAAAATTATGTATTAAGTCTAGTGTTAAAGTATGTATAAAGAATAATCTTAACTAATACATATTTGGTGATAATTTCTCAATTTAGCCATTACTTTGCATGAAGGTCTTTGAATTATTGTAGACTACTCTATAAAAATACCAGGTGAGTAGTCTTTGAAACAATGCATAAAAGAACCGATACTGTAACTTGTTTCTGTCTAGCTGCAGGCAGTTTTCCTTGCCCTACCTTAGAAATTCTACAGGAGAACTGAAGAAGCTAATACATAGAGGAGTGGGACTAAGATAATCAAAGATCTGAAACTACATAGAGAAGAAGTGAAATACACAATTTTCAGAAGTGATAACAAAAGACTATAGATATGTACTATATCTGTTTTCAGTTTTATACTAAGCAAAAGGTAGTGTCTTCAGCAATGGTTCTCTGCTTAATGATAACAGTTATTTCGTGGTGAAAAGGGGATTTTGTCTAGTAATTTCTTTTAACAGGAATAGGAAAACTCATTTTCTAAAACTCTGTAAACTGCCAGCGTTTTATTTTACATGAATATACGAGAAGTTAATGAAAAATGACAGGTCAGATGAACTTTGTCCTTTGGAAGAGAGATGAGCAAAGCAGTGTACGCTCCTATAGGTGTTGCTCTTTTGCCACAGTGCCTTTGCAGGCTGGATGGAACTTCAGCCAGGAAAAACATCTGCTAAAAATTGCTTACTTGTGTGGTCCCGTCTCCTAGTGGACCAAAGTACTTTGCTTTCCTTTGAATGTGCTGGAGATTGCATTCATTGTCTTTCTAAATATCAGCTATGTATATTGCTGATGTAAAACCTTTTTTTTCATCACAACATAAATACATTGGGAACTAAAATAAGAGATGGGGAAAACCAACCATACCTTTCTGTGATGAGCTTAGTGTTTGGTTAGTGTATTTGTGTGAACCTGTTTATGCAAGTTGTACCTGATTTTGAACAGTACCTGTTGCCATACTGTAATTTTTAACTTCTGGAATATAACCTTGGGGAGACAACCTGTTCCAGAAAAACGTTTTCCAGTTGCAACAGTGTAGGTATAATCTCTGCAGTCTTTTTCGTCCTCTGGAGCGCATGTTACAATAAACAAATGCTGATGTTGGTGGGTTGGGACAAGTCATGAGCTACATTCGTCTTCAAAATCACTGGGGTTTTTTGTTGTGGGTTTGTTTGTTTTTTCTTTTCCCCCCTACTCATGTATGTTTTGTGGCTTTTCTTCTTCTGTTTTTAACCTATAGGGATGCCTGCAGTCTGTAATCCAGGCATGGTACCAGTGGCAATACCACCTCCTGCGGTCAACCCTCAGCACCTGTGTAATGAAGAGGACCTGAAATCTATCCAGGACATGTTTCCCAACATGGACAGGGAAGTAATCCGCTCAGTGCTAGAAGCTCAGAGGGGGAACAAGGATGCAGCTATCAACTCCTTACTTCAGATGGCTGAAGAATCATAGATGCCCACTTCCTGTGTAGTCCCCGTCCTTGATGCCACTTATTTTTACTTGCCAAGCCAGGGATTTAGCTAGAGGAAGAATTTCCCAACAGCTTTCTGTTAGTGCATCGCGTGTGACAGATTATATCTCTTTTCTCCTTGGATGTTTGGATCTTTTTCTTTCTTTCTCTGTCTGTACATACTCAGTTTAGCTTATGTCCTACAATAGAGCAGTGAAGCATCTTTACTATCAGCTGTGCCCTGTGTGGCTGTATTCTGATGGGGTGGGGAATAATGCCGCTTTGTTTCTTTCTCTCCCCCTTTTCATAAACTTGCTCTTACAAAGTAACTCTATGCAGTACAGGATTTACTCATGTTTGTTAGATGGGGAAAAAAATCTTTCCGTGGAAGATTTGCTCTTTAAACACAACTGATCTGTTAAAAGTATTTAGGTTTCAGCAAGCAGCCTATTTTTGCCAGAAATTAAAGGAGAAACCCTTTCTTATCCTGTGGTGTTTAGTTATTACTGTGATATATTCACACCTTTTAGATGGAAGATGTTTAATTCAATAAGCTAAATTTCTTAGGTTCTGCTGTTGGTATTTGTAATGGGCATCTTCTATTCAATCTAGTCATTGGGCACCAAAGCAATATATCTTCTGGTGTGCATTTGGGGCTTTGTCCTCCCACATAGTGTTGTTATGTATCTGTAAAATC
>NW_024581131.1:6094395-6108799 GCF_017639235.1 Corvus kubaryi
AATGTACTCTAACAGTTAATTGCACTCTAACTACGACTTCTGCATTCCCATGGCTATTTCAAAGGATAAGTGCAGAAGGAAAGATACTTATACCTGGAAAATTATTGAAGCCGTAAAGAATTATTTAAGATGTTATCTTACATTAAAAAAGCAAAAATCTACGATCTGGTTATAAGGCTTCTTTCTTAATACCTGTGTTTCAGCAAAGTTATTGCTTTACACTAGTGGGAAAATGATTGTATTTTTCCTGTAATAAGAAATAAGCATGAAAAGTAGCTTCAGGGTCTTAGAATGGCATTATGAATTGCTCAGTGACTTGTTAGACTACAGCTGCTGTAGTCAATTTATTATTATTTGATGCAGATGGAAATAAAATTCTTTGTGAGAGACAATTTAACATATCTGAGTTACAGTCTGATCCTCAGAGGAGGTGTTTGTATTTATTATTAGTGTAATTTTTTCAAATAAGAGTTGATTTTGGAGCTGCAGAATCATACAGTATGCACCAGTTACACCTGTTGGATGAATTTCTGCGGTGTCTGTTTTTGTAAAGTAATGCACTTTAAATAGTATGCACCAATTTATTTTTCCAGTGATGTGCAATGTTGCTGTTTTGTCTCTTTAATGTTTGATTTCAAATACTTTCTACAATAGCCATAGACCTTTATTTTCAAGAGTTGAAATGAATGTACACTTGAAATCTAGGCTCTTGAGTGATTCATGAGAACATTAAAGCCAGGTTTGGAATAGGGAGTAATGACCCATATTCTCTTCTTCTCCGTACTTTATTTCATGTCCTATGCTTAAAATATTTTCTTAATTATCTGATGGAAAGCTGATTTTACTTCCCCCCTTCCCCCCAAACTACATTCAAGTAGCCTTTAGATAGCACTGGCAGTAGAGCATGAATATTTTTTTTTATCATTAAAAGTAATTCTGAAACTTTTAAAATACAGCACCAAAACTCATCCCAGTTTCTGACCTTTTAAAGCTGTCTTTCATAATGTACAGTTTTATGTTTTGTTATGAATCCCTTAGCATCTTAAATTTCCCATTGAAAGCATAAGTGTCTTTAAACATCCTCCAACTGGATTTTGAATGATGAAATTCAAGGCTATAATTTCTGTGTGCTGTAGTTGTAGAACTGCCACACTTCTATTTTCTAAAATTAAATGGGTATTCTTCAAGAAACTGGTCTTGCCCCTTCCCTACAGTCATTGTAAATTTTGTGAATGAGTAGGTGTAGAGGCATTAGGTCTTCATAGCACAGTGTTTTGTGACACCATGACCCAAAAGGATGAATGTGGGTAAGGATTTAATGCTTAGATACCTCCAGGAAGAGTCCTGTGCTCTAACTTTTACAAGACAGCATGAATTGCTAGGGATGGACAATTCAGGGAAAATGTACATATTTAAATTTTTATATTAAAACGGTGGGATTCATAATACAGCTTTTCGTAAAAGCAAGTGGTCATGGTTCATCTTAATGGCTGGCAAATTGTACTGCATCCTATTACAACTCCATTTCAAGCACAGAACAAAACCACCTTACAGTCCTAACTGCCAGGAGGGGTAAGTGCAAAAGTTAAGCTAGCCAGGTTTATTCATAAACTGGGCTCTGGCCCTCTGAGGGAGACTCCTGTTCTTAGATATATTTTTGGTGTGTATTTTTTTCCTAGGCAAATGTTACGCAAAACAGGGTACACGTATGTGTTGAAAATTGGATGTAGGAGCAATATAGCCAGTAGATGTATTTCATTATCTTACACTATACTTAAATACTGCTCTGTGGATTTGTCTTTATTTAATTAAGCATTAGAAATGAAACTCTTACATCAAGATGTACTACTTTCTCTTGTTAAAAAGAACAAAATCATAAGCCTGCTCAGCTTTTCAGCATACGTATCCAATTTCCAGTTAAGCTGTTTTTTGTTAGGTTTGAATTGGAGAGAGATGAAAAAAGGCAGGGAGTGTTTACTGACTTCAGGGTCTGTGAAATTAAGATGTTGTAACTGAAAGTCTGTTTCTTTCTTTAAAACAAACAAATCGTCAGTCATGATTGTAGCTTTTGAGGAAATGCTAATGGGGTGCGTTTGATGCTGCTCCTCTGCTCAACAGCTTCCAGCAGCTTGGAGCCAAAGCCAGCTGTATAAGACAGGCATCTGCTAACAGTTAGTGCTCTCAGTATAGTGTGAGTCCTGCCGAGAGCCTCAACTTGCTAAAGGTAGGAACATTTTTTGTCTAGCTAGATCCTTGCAACTTCTCTACTGCTCTTTGCATCTGCTGATGGTACTGAATGGGTTTTTTTCCCCCTTATAAACGTTATGCCTGTTTGGTTGATATGTAATACCGTACAGAGGATGTTTTTTGCTGTAATTATTCTGAAGACATTGTTTCTCTGTATTGGGGTCCAGTGTCCAAATATGTTTCTTGCACTCTAAAGTACATTAACTTTTTCATTCTAATTTAATAAATGTATCATCTGAATGAAAGTGTATTATGTCTCTGTTGGAGAGCACCACAATGCGAGTCTTTGTCTATAGACCAATCTGGAATTCACATTATCAGTTACTGTCTTTTTTTCAGTGTTGAACATTGGTTGGCCAGTTACACTTAATGTGACTGTCTGGTGGGAATAGTAACAGTAAATGCTCAAAAGTACTTTGAGAATTCCTCTACAGGTAGGTGCCTCTTTCTGACTCTTCTAGGGGCTACTTTCTCATGGAAATATTCCGGTGTTGCCGGTCTGGAGGACAGAAGGAGGCAGTAGTGACACTGCATTGTTTGAAGGACAGCAGCACTGGAGGGAGGAGGGAAGAACAGTGTGTGGGTATGGAAGGAATGCTGCAGTGTGAAGGATTGAGGACTCTGGATGAGAGTGGTGTCCAAGTGAAGAGTTACGAAATAGACCTTGTGTGCTATTCCAGTTACGGAAAGAGCTGCCTTTATCTGCTAATATATTATAAATGAATTTGAAAGATTTGGTTTGCATAGCCATCTCTTTCTACTACTGTGGTGGCAAAGCTATCTGGGGCCCTCTTTCTCACTTAACAGCATTACCATGCTCAGTGATAATTGTGATTATTAACCAACTGCTAGTCTGAAGTACTACTGTCTTACCAAGCTAACATTTTGGAGTTTGCTATCCATTCATAGTGTGGGGTTTTTTTCTAATCAAGAGTTAATTATTTTTAACAAGTGGTAGTTGAGAAGAATCTTTCGCAGCTGAATTTTCTTTATTTCCTTAATGTATTGAGTACCTACTATGAAATAAAACTGTTCAAATTGTGCTTTTTTTCTAGCCCTTGAGTATCAGTTTCTATCCCAATTTGTCTTCAAAGGTTACAGTTTGCTTTCACATTTCTCCATTTTGCTGTGAGAGATAGGAAGAGCGAGAATAAGTTTACTTTAAATGAAGGTAGATGTTCTTGTGGCTGCTGAAGCATCTGTTCAGTATTTTGTATTTTTATTACCTTTTTCATTTCAGAATTAGTGTTGATGTGTGGGGGTGTAAAGAGAAGTCAGTGTATTTTGTATTATTAAAACATTTCAGAACATCAGTGTGAGCAGGGTCCCTAGGAGAAATACAAATACGTTTTTTCTTAGAATAAAAAGGAAGAATGAAAACCTGTACTAGCAATCTTCTCTGTAGTTTTGAGTTGTAGCCTACTGAAGACTTGAGCTTTCTCTTCTAGATCCTCAGGAAGCTTAGTCAGAAACCCAAGTTAATCTGTTTTCATGCAGCAGTATATTTTAGAAGTATTTTCTTTACTATCTTACCAAAAAACATAATTGATTTTGTAAGAACAAACAGACTATACTTAGGTTGTACCATAACTTTTGAAGGAAAATTTGCATATAAACTGGAAAAGTGAATTTATGGAAAGCAAGTAGATTGAAAATTATCTTAGCTACATTAGTGTTTCCATGGGTGGGAGAACTATGAAAGTATTACTCTTTGAAGTATTCAAAGAGTTCACTTAAAACATGTTTTTAAAACATTTCAGCGTACTAGATAAAAATGGACAACTTTTATAAATTTAATATATTTATCATTGAAAGAGAATGAAGGATGATTCAATTTATTTTAAAATTATCTCCAATTATGAAACAACCCCAGTGAGTGAAAAAGTACATTTTCTATGTCTCTGCTGTCAGTGTTTCTTTATGGATTTTCAGGAACTTAAAACTCACAGGACAATGTTTTTCTGCCTTAAATTTGTAACCTCTGTAGTAGTCGTCAGCTGAATGTGGAGTATTCAGGTTGATTTGAAATGCTTAATGCTATTTTTAAAATTGTTCTCTTAAGTAGTTGTAAAAGAGTACGTAATGGGGGGAATGGTGCCAAATTCCTGCCTGGTACAGCCGGGACACTGCTCTGTGACTACCTCACGTTCCCGGGTGCCCTTGTGTAACAGGTACAAGGCTCTGCGAGTGGAAACCAAACCTTGAGGACAGTGGTTCATCTGTGTTGGAACTCACCAAGGTTAAGTTCCCTTCTGCACTCTGTCTAAACTGCTTCCAGAAAGCAAGCAAGCAGGAGGAGGTACTGGCATAGGAGACCCTCCAGTGAGGGGAACAGAAGTCCAAGTTCCTGGCAAGGCCCACTTCTTAGGGAAGTCTTCTGCTTCCCTGAGGCCTGGGTTAGAGATGTGATGAGGAAACTTTCAGATCTCATACAGCCCTTAGATTATTACCCATTATTGCTTTCTCATGTAGGCAACGATGAAGTTTGAAATATGAAGGCCAGGGATGATCAGAAGGGATTTCAGGGCCTTGGGACACCTGGTTACTATGGGAGCAGGAGCATGAGTAGTGTTCTCCTTTATCCTTCCAGTTGCAGGGAATGGTGATGGAAGAAACAAGAAGAACCAACAGATCAATACTGGTGGCAACAGCTGGGGTACACCTGTCTTAAATGGAGAAAAGGCTCTTTGTACAGGGGTGCAGTGCTCATTGAAAGAGCTTTAAAATGGATTGAAGGGGAAAAGGGCTAAACCCAGGCTCGCTGGACGTAAGCCTGGTGGCCACACAGCAGTGTTTGAGGGATGGAGTGGCAGCAAGATCCTTCACATTGCTCCATGATGTGTGAGTATGCTGGAGCACATTTGAAATACGTACAATGCACACAGTATGAGGAACAAACTAAAGGAGCTGGAAGTGAGCAAGTAAGAGGGGTTTTTTCATCTTTGTACCTCTTATGGTAGTGGGAAGAGCTATCTGAACATGGGTGAGGGAATTTTACCTAGTCCAGGAAGAGGGCTGTATTCCCAAATCCTGCTAGAGAATGTACCCTTCTGAGTCAGAAAACTTCTGATGGCATTCATTGGACTCTCTGTCATTTAGATAATGAAGATGGGTATTGGACAGTCACTGTAATTGAAAAGTACTGAAAGTTTTATTGATCAAATAAAACAGCTTTGTCCCTGTCACTGAGATGTGTTAGGACCATTATGTCTATAAAAAGTATATGCAATAAAGCTTCCCCTAGGATCAAGAAGTGCAATGTAGCTGCAGTGGTTTCTTGCTTTATTTTTTAGATCCCTTAATTCTTTTTTACCTCAAATACAGGATTTGTGATCAAGTATCTGTTTGCATATTTCTCTAAGTTACACAGGATATTTTGCACAGTCATCTGTTTTTACTCTTCAATACTGTAACACTTTAAAAAAAACCCCAAACACTACAATTTAATTGACTGGTTTTTAATTATTTTTACAAGTAAGAAATGAAAAAAGAATGTTAAAGAAGGAGCACAAGTTACTCTGGGGAAGACATCATTCCAGCTTTCCTAGGGTCTCTGCTTTCTTTTTCCAATGATCATATCTTCAGCTGAGTTGCCATTGGGAACCAATTGATACAGCCTGTTGCAGTTGGGAGCCATATTTTACAGATTGTTGGATTTGGGAGTCACTTTCTGCAGAGGTTTCTGAAGAGCAAGCGTTCACACAGTGGCAGTTTTCCACGTAGAGATAGTTATAATTTATGGTGGTTCCATTTCGGCAAGTCAGGGTCACCTCTCTTGTTTGGGTTCTGAGTTCCTGGCAGCAACCACACGTGTGTTCCATCTGGTTTGCTTCAACAGAGTACCTGTGTTCCACCAGGAAAAAAGAAATGCATGTCAGTAAAAACTGACAGAACCCCCTCAGTGATTTTTGTTTTGCAAGGGTTTGGTTTGGTTTAGGTTTTTTTTTTTTTTACATTCTCTTTTCCTCCATCTCGTTTGCACTTATGAGTGTGATTTTTGTTACCTCTGTCTTCAACAGTGGAACTTTTCTTGCTTCCATTGAATCTGATTCAATTCAGTGGAATCATATAAACACATTAACTTCATTGCTATTCTGTGATCACAGAATCACGTAGGTTAGAACAGACCTTTCAGATCTAAGCATTAACCTAGCACTGCAAAAGCTCTTTCAATGAGCACTGCACCCCTGTACAAAGAGCCTTTTCTCCATTTAAGACAGGTGTACCCCAGCTGTTGCCACCAGTATTGATCTGTTGGTTCTTCTTGTTTCTTCCATCACCATTCCCTGCAACTGGAAGGATAAAGGAGAACACTACTCATGCTCCTGCTCCCATAGTAACCAGGTGTCCCAAGGCCCTGAAATCCCTTCTGATCATCCCTGGCCTTCATATTTCAAACTTCATCGTTGCCTACATGAGAAAGCAATAATGGGTAATAATCTAAGGGCTGTATGAGATCTGAAAGTTTCCTCATCACATCTCTAACCCAGGCCTCAGGGAAGCAGAAGACTTCCCTAAGAAGTGGGCCTTGCCAGGAACTTGGACTTCTGTTCCCCTCACTGGAGGGTCTCCTATGCCAGTACCTCCTCCTGCTTGCTTGCTTTCTGGAAGCAGTTTAGACAGAGTGCAGAAGTCTAAGCATTAAAATCCACCACTAAACCATATCTCTTAAGTGCCACACCTGCATATCTTTTAAATACTTGCAGGGATGGTGACTCAACTGCTTCCCTGGGCAAGTGCTCCAGTGCTTGACAACCATTAAAGTGAAGAAATATTTCCTAATATCCAATCTAAACCCCTCCTGGTGCAACCTGAAGCCATTTCCTCTCACCCTGTCACTTGGTACCTGGGAGAATAGATCAACCCCCACCTCACGACATCCTCCTTTGAGGCAGTTGTAGAGCATGAAGGTCTCCCCTGAGCCTCCTTTTCTCCATGTTAAACACCTCCCACTCCTTCATCTAGTCTTCAAGACTTGTGCTCCAGGCCCTTCCCCAGCACTGCTGCCCTTCTCCGGACATGCTCCAGCACCTCAATGTCTTTCTTTCAGTGGGAGGCCCAGAACTAAACACAGGACTCAAGGTGTGGCCTCACAGGGCCACATACAGGTTATTGTCCTGGTCCTGCTGGCCACACAATTGCTGATACAGCCCAGGATGCTCCTGGTTTTGGCCAGATGGGCATTGCTGGCTCATGTTCAGCTGCTGTCACCAGCACCCCCAGGTGATGTTGTGCTGGGCACCTTCCCAGTCCCTCTGCCCCAGCCTGTATCACTGTCTGGGGTTGTGACCAAAGGGCCCAGCATTTGGCCTAATTAAACCTCATACAATTGGCCTCGGCCCATCAATCCAACCTGTCCAGATCCCTCCACAGAGCCTTCCTGCCCTCCAGCAGATCAACACTAACACCCATCTTGGTGCTACTTGCAAATTCACTGAAGGAGCACTTGATCCCCTTGTCCAGATCATTGATAAAGAGACAAAACAGGACTGGCTGCAATACTGGGCCCCAGGGAGCACCACTGGTGACTGGCCCCCAGCTGGAGGTAATTCCACTCAACACTGCTCTCTGGGCCTGGCCATCCAGCCAGTTTTTCACACAGTGAACAGGTCACCTGTCCAAGCTATGAGCTCCCAGCTTTTCCAGGAGTATACTGTGGGAAATGCTGTGAAAGGCTTTCCAAAAGTCCGGGTAGACAATATCCACAGTCTTTTCCTCATCCCCTAAGTGAGTCACCCTGTCATAGGAGATCAGGTTGGTCAAGCAGCAGCTGCCTTTCCCCAACCCATGCTAGCTGGGCCTGATCCCCTGTTTACCCTGTATGTACTCTGTGATCACACTCAAGGTAATCTGTTCCGTGTCCTTCCCTGGCACCAAGGTCAGGCTGACAGGCCTGTAGTTCCCTGGATCCTCTCTCCAACCTTTCTTTTAGATGGGCATCTCATTTGCTGACCTCCAGTCAACCAGGACCTCCATGGTTTACCAGATTGCTGACAAATGATTGAAAGTGGCTTGGTGAGCATTTTCTCCAGCTCTCTCAGTACCCTTGGGTGATAAATTAACATGATAGACCAGTATAAAGGAAGCCATAGAGATGTTAAATTAATTTTTAGAACTTACACTGAGGAGCCAGGACAAGTTCCTTCACAATATGACAGCTCAACAGGTTCAGAAGACTCACAGTCAGCATGATGTATCACAGTTTTCTTGCTGTAAGGCCTGCAGTTTTTAGCTTCATAAAAAGAGGGGAGGAGAGACAATATATTTCAGTTCTCTAGTTCAGAACTAAAGGAATGCTAAACCAGTTTGAAAGTGCTTGATGTCTGATTACTGAGAATCTACAGTATGTGGTGGGGTGGGTACCGTGTAATTTATATGGAGTTGTCAGATTATTCTTTGATTTCAGCTGTAAAGTGCCGTTGGAAGGTAATGCAGAGGCCTGAGCATTGCTGGTTTGATTTGTGGTATTCAGTATCAGGAAAAAAAAATTGCATTTTTCGTTTGAATAAATAGTGAAACACAGGGTCTTCCTTAATAGACTATGTGAAAACAGGGTGAGTGAAACATCCATCCATCCACTCAAAGATAGTTACAAGTTGAACAGAGTGCTCTTCCGGCAGAACACATAAACACAGCATTACTTACGTTTACATATTTTGCAGCAGCCATCAGGAGTAGTCTCTGCTTCATCCTTTGTAAAAGTAAAGAAGGATTTGTATTAGTGCACAGATTACAATCATGAGTAAGAATATGAGTTAGCAGTACTGAGACTGGGCAGAAGGCTTCTCTGTGATGAATCCTGAATGAAACAATGGATGACTTACTGTCCTCACCATGGGAGTCTTGAATCTTTGTAGCCTCATAAAAAAATACTATGCTTTTCTTATTATTAATCACAGAGCAAGCCTAGTTTCATTCTTAAGACATTCCTGCAACTTCAGTGAAAGTGACTTGTTGTATTCTTTCTTGTCCCTTCTTGTTCATTTAAACTGAATTCAGTCAGTGAAAAATTGATTACAACTTACAGGATCGCACTCTCCGGGGTCGTACTCAGGGCATACTTTTTTAATTTGGACTGCAACAAACTGATCTTCAATTTTTTCACATTTGTAATGGCTGCATTGATCGAGTGGCAGGATCTCATTAACCTAAAATTTTAGAAGAAAAGCAAAAGTTTTTTTTTTTTTCATTGTGATCGAGTAAATCAGAGCTAATTAAGTTCTCACTCCTCAAAGATTCTCAGATGCTTCTGAACTTCTTTCAAGTGGCAAAAATGAAGTTCTGCAAACTGTACCTAGCTTGAAAGTTTAAATCCTGGCTCTGAACACTTAGACCATAAATTAGAAACCATTGCTCCATTAGCCACAAAAATCAAGAATTTGATTCCAAATAATGTTCAACTCAGAAAACTGATACATTGTTTTTCAGAGTAATTTCAGTATTTTATCTTTACTAGTAAGGGACATGAGCTGACTCCTAGCTGTTCTAACTTGCATGGGCTAACAGAGAGGTCTGAAAATGAAAGGAATACTTACCTTGAACTCTTGAACAGTGTGGTTACTGAGTTTGACTTTGCAAGCTACTTCAATACACTTCCCGCAGCACTCTCCTTCCTCAGTCATGTATTGGTAACCCTACTCGGAAAGAGAGGAAGAAGAAAGTATGTTTAGTTGGTGATGGAGAATTCTGGTCTTGCTGTAGCTGACTGGCAGCCTAGAGAATCTGAACTCACCAGTGGGCAAGAGGTGTCACACGGAGCTGTTTCACAATGGATAATGTTTGTGTTAGTCTCTGGGTCTTTCTCAGAACTGCAGGTACACTTCTTACATGAATCGATTAGTACTGACTTTCCAACCTGTAAGACAGAAAAAAAACCCCAAAAAACATTCAAATGCCAACACTTTCTATATAATATAAAGGCAGAGTTGAAAGCATTGCTGAGAACCACTAAGGTTGCTGAAATGCAAGTATGACTGAGTTCTCAAATTCTCTTTGAACACAGAGTTTTTGGCTTCATGCCTTGCAGGAAAGCTCATATTAAGAGGAAACTAAATGAAGCAATGTAAAAAGGGAGCAGTAAATTAATGACATTAAGATGGGTTTGTACTGTCTAGTTATTTTACCAGCTCCATTTAAGAATATTTTTTCTCTATAAGTTATGTTCAGTGGTTGTAAAACAATTATGATTTAAAAACAGAAATTAAAATAAGCCTTTATATATGCAGATACATAAGCAGAGATATACATTTACATACGGATTTTAGTCTTTCTGAAGTATATCCCCAAAGGCTCCAGCACTAATATTTAAATTATGAGTTAATGACCTAAGTACCAATTTTAGCAAAAAGGTTTAGGTATTAATTAAATAAAAAATGTTCGCTTTGTTTTTTTAAGGTTCTCTGGGCTTATTTCAAAGAGCAATTGAGTTTGGGCTATTCATCAAACTGTCTGGAAAAGTCATTAATTACAGAAGTGGGAGGAAGCTTAAAAAGAAAGTACATCACTAAAAATGGTACATTCATTTTTTATGTTACATATTGAGGAGCACTTCTGTGACAAATTTGATTTTGACATTAAAATACCCAAACAACGTCCAGTTAAGGGCTAGAGAGAAAAAAAAACCCCAAACCCCAAAAAACATGTACTGGGAAAAGAACTTTCTCGAAGACTTATTTTGGTAGAAAGGATGTACTTTTCAATTCCAGCAATATACTGCTGTATCATTCTCACCGTGTGCAGTGTTCCGTTAATCACACAGACACCAGGTATTGGTTCTGAAAAACAAAACAAAAAATTAATTCCAGAATAACTTAAATTGTGAGACTTCCTGAGAAGTCAAGATGTTTTCAGGTTTTTTTAGTAACACAGAGAGTACGGAAAACTTTCATTCAATCCCCCTACATGCTTAGACTTCATATGTAGTGTAGTTGAATGTTTAAATAAAGTTTCATCATTAAAACTAGCTGGAAGAGTTGGAGAGGAATGGCTTCAAACTCAAGCTATGCCTGAAAAATCCCTTTTTTGCCCTTTCAATATCTAGTTCAGTTCAAATTAAATTAGTTGTTTTCTCTGAACCCTAGGAGTCCAAAGATGCTTCAGTTATTGATTCTTTATGACCTTTCAGAACATGGCTTGTACGGAAGATTGACTCTGTGGAAGAAGGTATTCCTACTGTGGTAATATAAATTTGACAACATGGCAGAACCCATTTATGTCTTTCACAGAACTGCTTCAAACTTGCCTGTTCCTTTGTTTTGACTTTTCTTTTTCAGGCATAATTTATGGGTACTTTTTTTTTTTATTCTTTTGCACAAGTATATGTACATAAAATATATGTATATAAAAATGTATGTTTATCAATAAATTAATATAACTGTAGGATTTTTAAATTTTCATGAGCTTCTGGTGAGAGCACAGTTATTACTTTTCATACACTGACAGTTAAGTTATTGATTACAATTCGCTTTCTATTATTGCTTCCTGTTACTTTGTCTTGTAGTTTTGCTTTTTACTGGCTTATTCTTATGTTTATGCATCTTAGTTTAGTTGCATTTAGGCTAATGTTAATGTGTTACATGTGTTAATAATGTTACATTATTAACATGAAAAAGATGCATTGATAACATTTATGATTACAGGTCTAGAGATAGTTGAGCTACATAGACCAGTGAATGTTCAAAATATTATTCTGCTCTCCCACCCATTCTCTCATTGAAGTTAATTGAAAATAGCATTATTTTTTTAAAAACAAAGCTTTAATGCATATTTAGCCAAAAATTGTTGTGCGTTCACTGAGACAGAACAACTTAAGGAAGGTTTTGCTGTTACTGTGGTACATGAAGAGCTTCCTTAGATATTAAGAGAAGTGCAAATGTAATTTACTGGGGTGTATGGTGTGGTATTTATACATGTGTTTTTAATACTTACGGCATTCAAATTCAGGACAACATGGGTCTTTCTGTGGTAGTACAGCCATGGAAACAAATCCTAGGTCACAAATTGTTTGCTGAGCTGTTTGGCATGGGAGCGGCTGGCATTGCACAGTAGCAGTGAGGGAGTCACAGACACACTTCTGGCATTCATTTATCCACTCCTCTCCAGGCTGAAAATATGTAAATTATTTATTCTTAAATACTCCTTCACCCTAGTTGTTCAGTTTTAACTTCAGATATACTCTCAAAATCAGTAGGAAATTCAGATTAGAGTTATTTTAGGACACAATTTAAGAGCAGGTATGCTGAGAACAACACAGAATTTTCTTCTGCATAAAAAGAATGGTATCTTACATTTCATGGCTAGTGTACTTATTTCTATGACATTTAAATGACTTTTATTAAAAGCCAAAGTCTCTGCCATGATCTTAGTGAGCTTTTCCACCTAGGGATTGCTTAAAATCTGGTAATGCCAGGTTAAATAATTGTGTGCTATCAGGTCATTTGTTACATGACAAAATTTGTCATTGAGATACATAGAAGTTGATTTGAATTGGCTTTTAAAAATTGATCTAGTTTTGCAACAGTGGTGTATTAGAAAGTAGGGAGAGGAACCACCTTTTGTGGAGGATTCACATCAGTACAGTTTCTTTCTACTGAAGTTGTGAGGGTTGTTGCTGTGGTTGGTGAGGCAGCTTGTGGTGTAGTTGAGGAGGCAACTGAAGGAACAGGTGTTGTGAAAGGACATGGCCCCTGGAATGGCTCAATTTCACATTCCTTATTGCAAAGTGCATAAAAATTACAGCCAGCTCTATCTGTTCTGTTGTAAACCACTTCCCCTGTAGATGAAAATTGGAGGAGAAATTACAAGAATGAAAATACTTAGGGAGAAAAACCAAGAAAATATTGTGAAAATATGAAATGTATTCATGTATAAAAAGTTCTGTGTTTAGATGATTTTGAATGGTTATGTTTAATTGAATAGAGACTTAAGGGTTTATATTGGCCATGAAATTTTTTATAATCATAATGTAAGACACTTACCAGGAGAAAATAAAGTTTCAAACACATGACAAAAGCATGGAGTTATTTTGCTGGATGTAAAAGATGTGCTGGTGGAAGAACTGAAGGTTGCAGGAGTGCTTCTTGTAACATGACTTGACTGTGATGTACCAGTTGAAGCTACTGTTGAGCACAAGTAATAATTTAGTTTGCAGGCAAAGGATTTTGAACTAATAATTTTAACATATTCAAGAGGTCTTTTCAACATTCTGGCAAACCAAGTGAATATTTTTGTTTCATTCAAATACTTGACCTATTCATAAGTGGAGATTGTATAAATTTTTTCATTATACATATCTGGCCTTTGGCAAATATTATGAGATTTACCTCTAAAATTTTCAAAAGTTTCAACTTTCTCTGTTGAAGTAAGAATTAGTAATATGAAGCTAACCCAGCTACCAAACATAAATACTAGGAACAGAGGGGCAGACTGATTAAAAATTGGTTTATCTGTTTAAGGAATATAAATGGTCACAGAATCAGGAAATCACAGATTGGTTTAGGGGAATAAGCAACAGAAGAAAAGATACGAATGTTGTTGTAATGAAAAAGCTGATAGTAAACTTTCAAGAAGTAGACAGTGACATACCTGGGCTGACAGTGGTGCTGGATAAAACCGTGGTAGCAATCTTTTCTACAGTAGAAGAAAAGGATGTTGTAAGAATTTCTGTAGTGCCTGTGGTACTTCTAGGCTGAGGAAGAGTGGTAGTGAGCACAGCTGTGCTGCCAGTAGTGGTTCTTAATTTTATTTTGGGTGAACTGGAGGCAGAAGTAGGTGATGTTGGAGCCTGGGTTGCCACAGTGGAGGTTTCTCCTGGAGCAGAGGTGGGTGACGCTCTTGTGGTGCTTCCCTCGCCAGTCCTTGTGGTACTGGCAGTGCTTGTGGCTGGGGTGGGCACTGATGGTCTGGGGGTGATGGTGGTGGTTCCTTTTGTTGTTCCTGGCTGTGGAAGTGTGGTGGCAGCAGTTGGTGTTGCTGCAGGTTGGGTTGCTACTGTGGTGGTTTCTGTTTGGAGGTAGGTAGTGGAGGTGCTTACAGTGGTTCCTGGTGGTGGCACTGTGGTCTGGCAGTTTTTCCGGTCACAGCACAGCACCGAGACCTCATAGTCGAAGCATGTGGGGTACTTGAGAGGCTGATCCTTATTTCTGCACACAAGCCCCCT
>NW_024581131.1:6108809-6175256 GCF_017639235.1 Corvus kubaryi
GATGATGGTTGTGCCTTCTGTGGATGGGGCTGTGGGGCTGGGGAGAGCGGTGGTGGCAGTGGTGGTTCTAATTTTAGTATGTGGAGTGGAGGCCATAATGGGTGATGTTGTTTGAATAGCAACAGTGGATAATACAGTTGGAAGAGGTTTTTTTGTAGATGTAGGGGTGCTTTCTATGGTGGTTGTGAAAGTGCTGGCAGTAGTGGTAGCTGGGGTGGGCACTCTTGGTGTGGGTGTAACGACCGTTGTGCCTTGTGTTGGCACGGCAGTAGTACTGGTGATTATTTTGGTGCCAGGAGTGGTTTCTAGTGTTGATTCTGCGAGAGTTGAGATGGTAGTGGTTGATGATGGAGCTTGGGTCTCCACAGTGGAGGTTTCTGGTGTAGTAGTTGTGATTTGGTAACCTGTTGTTGAGACTTGCGATGTCGTTGGTGTTACTGAGGTTTCCGTCAGAGGAGTCGTTCTTTCTCTCAGTGGTATTGTAGTTACTTCACTTTCTTGGTTTTGTGTTGTTGGTTTTATCATTGTCTGTACTGTAAATGGTGTTGATTCTACAGCACTAGTTGTGAATTTTCTTGTGGTCGTTGTTGTTGTAGTTTGTATTTCTGAACATGGTATGTATCTGCAGCATGATACTCTGATTTCATAATTATAGCACTGCTTAGATTCTTGGTCCTGGTTCTTGCATATTAATCCTCTGCTTTGACTACACTCTATTGTCTGGTTAAGGTTGGTAATTTCTGTATCTGGATATTCTTTGGCTCTGCATTGAACATCACTTGGATTTGCACATACACTGTATCCTTTATCCTTGAGATTCTGAAATGTTTCATTATCTCCGCTGTCCTCTTTGTCTTCAGGCTGAGTGGAATCATACCATTCTGACCACTCACAGACATTTTTCACACATACAGTTGTCACTGGTGTTGCAGTTGTCGTTTCTGTAATTTAAAGGAGGAAACATAAGCCTAGTCTGGTCTTATTAAAGAGAGTTCCAGGAAGAAATTATTCATCTTCCATACCTTTTTTTTTGTTGTAAATAATTTTTTATGTTATGTAGTACTTTTAATTTTGAAGAGCTTGCTTTGGCAGTTTCAAGTTTAATTTCTAAAGTAGGTTTTGATATCTTGCCTCTATTATTATTCTAGAGGTACATTTGTCAACATCTATTAAGGAATTGTAGCTAAATATAAGAAATCTGATACCCTTTGCCCAGTATGTCACTACTTAGATAATAGATCTCACACTTGCTATGGTGTAAGTAGAGGAGTTTTTATTTTCCTTGGTATTATCTCTGTATTTATTTACTCTTAACTGCATAACCATGCAGACTTTAAAATATTTTTACCAGTTAATGATTTTTCTACTTAGTTCAATATTACAATATGTAACATATTTATAAATATAAAATATAAAATATATACTTAACATTTATGTATTTTATATATAGTACATTATAACAGAGAATACACATCTACTATGTATGAAATATATAATCTAATAGGTATTTTCTATGTATTTTAATAAGACTTCTTTTCATGTTCTTGGTGTTATGAAGATAATAATTTGGAATAGATATTACTTTCTCAATATAAATGTTACTTAATAGAAGACTTAAATTTGAATATTTAGTTCTTGCTGTAGTATAATTTTGCGGATATATTTCTCACAATTACTCAATAATTAATTAACTGCAGGAATGATGTAGCAGTGTACTCCAGGAATAGAAGGAAACTGTTGATTTGGGTATTAAACACAATTAGGAAAGATTCCAAAGAACAGTTATAAATAGTTTAAACATTCCCTCAAACTAAATTTCTTATCTTCAGTTTGCACTTACATGCTCAGTAATTTCAGAAATGGCAGCAACTGTCTTTCATGTTTTCAGAAGCTGGTCTAGAACTGCTGATTTTTTTTGCAAGGAAATGAGAAGATTCTCCAGGATGCAATGATTAATAAGCTCTACGATTTTTTCCCTTGGGAACACCCGGGTGAAACAGAGGAGACTGAGTTTGTAAGAAATGCTAAATTCATTTCTACATCCTTGACTGTGGTCTCCTTTTTCAACTAAAGCTGCCAGGTGAATTGGTGGCTCCAGCAGAAGTCAACAGTTTCAAGTAAAATTATATACTGTTAACTGATGAAAAGGTCATCCCTTTCAGGTAATTTTCAGTCACTTACAGAGATTTTTGAGTTATTTTAAAGATTATTCATGCATACCTGAAGCAGTAGTTGTGGGCTGACTTGTGGAAAATGTAAATGGGGTTGTAAAAATGTCACATTTAAAGATGTTTCTGCTTATTGTTCCATTGACATCGCATGTTGCACTGAAACACCATCCAGTTCCATCTGTGGTGTTATAGATGAGTTCATCGTATTTATAGCTCTTCTCTTCATAAATGCAGTTGCAGGCTGTAATTCAGAAGAAGTTTATTGTCAGTTCAGGCATCTATGAAACGATAATATCCAATGCTGCATTTTCTAAATAAGTGTTCTTAGCTGTCTTACCTTTATCATCGAACTTGCACTGTAAACCTTCTGATGTGCACTCACTGAAACAGAAAGGATAAAAACCCATATATTTCGTGATTGTGATGTAATTTTCTTAGTCATCTTCCTGACAGATACTGGCATCAAAAGGCAAGGTACTTTATTTGTGTTTATTCCTAGAGTGTTCTGTTCATTTTGGCTTCTTTTTGGCCATTATTTTCCAAAATCTTCCTTTATATTAAACTCGAACTTATATATAGAAGTGAAGTTAAATATTGTGCAAAGTTACAGGTAGAAGTCTTAAGGAAGACTTTCCTTATTTCCTTCATCTCATTCCTTGCATTTGCAATGTTTGTGTACTAAATAGAAGGCTAAAAGGGAGAATCTAATTGCTCAAACAATACAAGTAGGTAATAAAATCCTTGGAAGCAGGCCACTATTAAATATCTTTACTTGTGGCACAACATTTTTCCTACCACAGGAATGTGAAATAGAGATAGCCTAGTCATAAAGGACTTGTTCTTGATGTACCTTTATGCTGAGGACCTACAGTATAATCAGGAACAAATTCAATAGAACATAAAATCACATAAAACCTTCTCATTAATGTAGTAGGAAAACTGGCATTACATCGTAAGGTGTTATTTTTACATAGGTAGCATAAATTAATCCTGCACATAACAGGAACATACAATTTCCCCTAGAGTTTTGATCTTTTTTTCCTTGTATATGATGAGACTGGTATGTTAAGTCTTACCATATCTTACATTCATCCCGTTTATATATCTTTCCATCTTCATTATCATAACAGTCACAGAGACTAACACACTTCATCTGATCCTCATGAAAATATGGCTTGTCTGGTGGGCAGTTAGGGTAGCAGCCTGAAGGTGGAAAAGGTAAGATTGAGATACAGTCAGCAGAGGTTTTACTTGCACGGAATGCATTTGCAGGTCTTGTTTTTAATAGTCATAATGTTTTTACTTTATGTTTTGCAATAACTCTAGGAAGTAATGCAGAGTTAGTAGCATCATCAGAGCCTATCCATAAGAACTTAGTCCTGGACATCTCACTCCAGTTTCCATACTCTACCTCCATTCATGTGGATGTAATGATATTAGAGAAAATTGAATTGTGCAAATACAGCTGATGGGGGAAATACACTCCATTAAAGACAATTAAAAATACAATAATATGTACCCACTAGGAGGTATTTGCAGCTATTTTTACCTTCTAAACCTGGCAAGTCATTGAGGCATTTTCCACTTGGGTTCTTACAGGTCTTCATACAGGAAGCACCACAAGGCTTATAGTGCCATTCACATTCTCCTTGTTGATTGTAATAATCACAGAACAGTGCTGAGGAGAAACAGAAAGTTGGACATGTTCAGGAAAAAAAAAAAGAGCAAATAGCTTAAGCATGAAAAATCCACACAGTGAGATCTTAATGCACATGTGTAACATACTGTACATTTAGCTACCCTTTCAGAAGTGTTTATGACGTAAAACTTACGACAAATTGATGGGCTTCTCCAGGCTATGCATACACCAACTTCACTACATGCCTGAGCATAGGCAGCTACTGCTGTACAAAAGCAATCACAGTCTCCTCCAGTGTCGCAGGCACAAGCGTCTGTCACACATGCTTGGTAATATTTTGCTGGTTCGACCTGTTATTAAACAGAAATATAATACTATACATCCTGCCTTCCAGATTATTTCTTACCTTTGCTGGAGTAGTTTTCTTACATTTGTAGCATCTCAGAGGAAAGGCCTACATTGGTAATTTCTTTTTCTTTTGTAAGACACTGTGAAACACCAGAGGTGATGCCAAGTGATACATCCAAACCATGTATTGACAGATTTTTTAGAAACCCAGACTTATATCCTGGTAGAAGATTAGATTAATTTTCAAAAAAAATATTAGGCAACTGCACAGTTACCTGACAACATTTGTTATGTACTTAGTGTCAGATAAAGGCTATGCTGATACTTCATTCCTATGTTATTATTTCATTGAGCTTGTCTTCTGTACCTGGTATATGAGAATTTTTATTCAAGTCAGGCTGCAAGGAAATATGTGGTAATTACGAAATTATTATTCTTTTGTAATTATGTTTCTTCTGTAAATGTCTTTTTATTTCTTACCAGTATGGACTATAAATCTGTCCCACTGAGGAGGATTCAGAGTGAAGGTCTCCTGGCACAGTTTGAAGTGAAACATGTTAATAAATGAGGCGTGCATGTTAAAACCTATGAGGATAGCACCTTCAACAACACACAGAATTAGTTTTCACACTATCAACTTCTGCCCTGGTAATACCTGAGAGTGACAGGCAGCAAAGACGTTGCTGTTGATGATGCTACACTGCTTCTCTGACCAGGACTTCCGATAAGGGTTGGTAGAACACGGGTCCTTGACACTGGAAGCATCAGGGCATGTAGAGGATACTTTCCAGCTGTTTCCAAACTCTAGGACATTCTCTACTACAGATTGACTCCTTGTAGTGAAGTCATTGATGCTGTTGCCATCATAATTTCCACAGAGACCACAGACCTGGCCCTGCACAAGGGAGTAAATAAAATAATAATGGATGTGAGAAAACTTGAAACAAAATCAGAGACTGAAAGAATACTTGAAATTCAGCTCTTAGAATGGTGGGATTCCATTCTATCAGTCCTGAACCTCTTCATGCTTTGGAACAGAGTAACAGAATATGAGCACTAAGACTAGAAGGATACTACTCTTAACTCTTTTCTTTTAAATATGAGCAGTAAAACCACCTTTGTCATTGTAACCTTCTGTCTTTGAGGTATATTTGTAACAAGGAAATGAGGACTCACAGCTGACTAAGCTTTTCATTTAACCCTTGTTTTATGCAGTAGCTATACATATAAAAAACCAACCTTCTAACTATTACAAGCCTGTAAGTATTACCAGTTCAGCCACCTAATCTACTCATTGAGTCTACCATCAAGACTGCTCACAGGTATATAAAGAAATTACGTTTTCCTTGTACATCCAGAAATATCCCTCATTCTGAATGAAAGGATCTGTACAACAGTGATAGCCTGCAATAGATGCTTTCTCTATGTATCTAAGGTGCATACTTTCATAATACACTATTTTTATAAAATGCCAGTGGGTGAGGCAGCAAAACAACCTATGGTACTGAAACAAGTTGGCATATCTAGTTCTAAATTACACTTAGTTTAAATACCTAACTTAAATGTCATTGTGGTATGCAGTAAGGTAGCAAATTCTGTATTTACTACAGTTTTTAGTGCTTATATATCATAATCTAAGAGAAGGAGTATGAAAGTTGGAATTAATTTTCCTTATCACCTGTGTAATTATATGCTTGACAAATACTTGGTAGCATACAAGAAGCTTTCACTCATAATATTCACTCATAATACACTTCCTTGTTCTTGAAGTGTGATAATTTGTGTGTCAATGAGAACTGGAGACAATGGATTATTTTCAAGATCAAGCCTACTCAGTTGATTTATACACATGTAGTTATGTAATTTTAATAAGTCTGATAACCTTTAACAAGGTTCAGGTTGTAATTTCAACAAAGTCCAAAACAGCATTTTACCAACTCAAGTTCTGTCTGGCCAAATAGGCATGGAAAGCTGCCTTCCAAGCTCAGAACAACAGCAGGATGGTGGCATGGCTTCCTGAGGTATCAGAGGAATGGAAAACAGTGTGGGATGAACTGCAGGAATGCTAGAGACATCACTGTTTGGGATCCTGGTAGGGTCTCTACAAGATTCACACCCAGTCAAACCTGGACAGTAAATTGCCATTTAACTGCTAGTTGCACACCTTGAAACCGGGGCTGAGCTTGATGAAGATGCTGGTTTTCTTGTCCCACATGAGGATCAGTCCACTTTTGGTCTCAATTACCAAGTACACTCCCATATAGCGGACTGTGTATGGCGCCTCATCATTCTCTCCTCTCTTTACGACACTGACATGCTCTTCACCAAGGATCATTTCATAGCTCTGAAACAGGAGGAAAAGGTAAGGAGAAATGAGTTTAACAGCTGCAGCCTGTGCTCTCAGACATGTTTTTCTGCTTTTGAGACTACAATGAATAGTTTATATAATGAAAACAAATAATCAAAATGCAATAAATCAAAGCTATATAGTTCAAATCTCAGATTCCTGGAAGTGTGGTAACAGATATTTTAAATGGTGTACGTCAAAAAGTGTCTTTTGACTGTCATGGAGGAACTACATTGCATACAATAAAAGAATCTTCTGACACAATAGGCTAAATTTCTGCTAGACTGTTTTCCTTTAGATCTTTACTTTTCCCAAGGATGGTATACGATAGTGTGGGAAGTGGAAAACATAGAAAGGTAGGAAGGTCTACCATATATTTCATTTGAATCTAGTGTAAACCTAATTTAACAGTTGAATTGCTTTTAAAAATATTTTCCAACTTCTTTGAAGCAATAGAAATCTAGGCTTCTCCTAAGGCTTAGCAAGTACAAAACAGTACTGGTCTATATGCAAAACCTTCTTACCTCTAAGAAAACTTTGATAGATTTTGAGCAAGTTGTCCCAGTGTTGCCACAGGGAATATTTTCAGTGACAACCCTGAAGGTCCCATTGACTGTGCCACTTTTCCCACAGTGGTCCTGGGTAGAAAATAACATTTAAAAATACATTATTTTTACAGACACAATCAAGATTACCTCTTGTTTGTTATTGCTAGCTGTCAGTACCTGGACTAGTGTGTATTCACAGTTTCCATTGAAGCTGAACCTTTTGTCATCAAAGGTATTATAGTGACCATCTCCATAAACAGCACAAGTGCCCAGACATTGATCTTTGGTACATTCCCACTTTCTATTCTTGCATATACTAGAAAAAGAGAATGAAATATTTTAATAATAAAACAACTCATTCTTTTGCGTAGACATATCTGAACAATCAGTATTTGTTTGGCAGCTCATCCTTGCTAAATGCTATTTTCGTTCTGGAGTTAAAATAGTCTTTTACATTTTTCATGTAAAGAATTAAAGCAAAGTTCTGTTCTGCTACTCTGAATACCTTAACTGCAAAACAAGATAGTTAATGAACCCTGTAGTCCTAAAGGTTTCCTCCCATTCTGTGCTTTGACCATCTGACAGACATCAGAAGGCAATCTGCTCATACTGTGTAATCCAAAACTAAAAGATCCATCAACTGATTAAATTTGCAGTCCAAATCTTTCCTCACTGTCGTGCTACATAAGGTCTTTAGAGAGGCAAACAATGGAACCAGGAATGCTACTTCTGCAGATATATTTACCAGGTGTTACAGTCAAAGTTGATCTTTTCCCCAGGCTGATACATGGCTTCATTGTGAATACATGGACACTCCTCTTCAGGAATACAACCACCATTCCCATCTAACACAAGCCCATCTGGGCACACGCAGCCAGGTGTACATTGTGAGCTGTACTGGAAAAGATATGAGGAAAACATAATTTTAGAGTGAAATGATCACATTAGAAAAAAGAAGATTAAATTCTCCTAAAAGGTGCCTTATATGGTCTTATTGCTGCCTTGCTTAAATAGGAGAGAACTATGAAGTAATTAAAGGATAATGGAACAAAAAATAAGTTACTAGCCGTAGATTTAATAGAATATAAATCTGTTAAAGATAAATGTTTCATGTGTACCAATCCTGATTGTTCTGCTGGAACCTGTGAGATTTAAAACACACAGGATCTTGCACTTTGTAGTGGGTGATTTGTGACTGAATGGACTTTTAAAAAGAAAGACAAGTAATATTTTTTTCAGTTTGGTTGAGTTATATTGAAATCTATTTATCTCATATGGTACTTACTCATGGAATGGCATGTGGCTACCAAGGACTTATGTGGAGTAACATAATCAGATGGGCAAGAAGTTCATAACTGCAGCATGGTATAAGAAAGAATCATTTCTCCTAGCCAGTTTTTAGCCAGTAATTTTCTCCTACAAAAGTCAGATATGTGGTAGAGCCCTAGATTTTTCACTACTAGCTACCATTACCTGCAGTAGCTGAAAATGTAGACACTAATCTTGAGAATGAATTTGGATATTACTTATTATATCTTGATCCAAGGGTCCCACTGTTAATGCTTCATTACGTAATTTTAGCCTTTTGCTACAAGAATAAGGTATCTATGTTGTAGATTAGGAGTAGAACCGATAGATCAACTACTTTAGCAGCAAGAGCACAGACAAAACCTGGAAGCACCGTTTCATTGGGCCATGACATACTTACACACTGCATATCCAGAGTCTGGCAACTTTTTTGACATTCTGCTCCAGTTGTTCCTGCAGTGATGTTTTTACAGTCAAAGTAGAGCATGGGAGATTCACAGACTAGAAGAAGGAAAGAAGTGACACAGGGTTTATTACACTGCTGTAGCCATTAAAACCATCTACAAATTCTTTGGAAATTCCCTATTTCAGTTAGTAGAGGTTGTTGTCCCTCTTCAATCTGCTGATTAGATTCACTTCAGAGCACTGAATTCCCAGAAAAAACCACACAAAATATTTTATTTAAAAAGTCTTTATGTAAAAAGGGGTTTTATGATTAATCTAGTTCACTCCCGCCTTTTATGATAACTGTTGCACTGTAACTAAATGAGAAATACTTCTATTATAAATCCATTAAGAAGAATTAATTCTAAGAACTATTTTGTGCAAGACCTGGTAAAGCGAAAGAAATAAGTGGAAGATTAATTTTACCTGGAGTTGGATTTAGTGTTCCAATGCAATTCAGTCTTCCCTGGACACAAGTGCTGTAAGAGAGGGAAAAACAATTTTATTTTTTTTCCTCTCAAACTGTATATTGAGGTTGAGAGCTACTTATCCCTTGTCAAGTTTCAGAATTTTCAAAGGAATTCCAAGAGGCTGCTTTGCAGTCTTAGGAAATAATTTCTCTCAATACCACAACACGTGCTGCTTTCATATGATATCCATTATTCCTTAGCAGGAGAATTCATAGGTTGTAATGCATATATGTTACTGCTTGTTACTTACATTCTCATAAGATCTCTTCTTGCTGGTGTTGTCATAAATCTATACTTGAAATATTATGGAATTAAATAAAAAATGCATCTAGTACAATTTCTCTATCAATCTAGAAATACTACAGAACCATAGAAACCTTTAGGTTGGAAAAGACCCTTAAGGTCCTTGAGTCCAGCACTGCCAAGTCCACCAGTAAACCATGTCCCTAAATGCCATATCTGCATGGCTTTTAAATACCTGCAGGGACGGTGACTCAACTGCTTCCTTGGGCAGCCTGCTCCAGTGCTTGACAACCATTTTAGGGAAGAAATTTTTCTTAACATCCAATCTAAACCTCCCTTTTGAGGCCGTTTCCTCGCATCCTGTCACTTGTTACCTGGGAGAAGAGGCCGACCCACACCTCACTACAGCTTCCTTTAAGCAGTTTTAGAGAGTGCGCAGGTCTCCCCTGAGCCTCCTTTTCTCCAGGCTAAAAAAACTCAGCTCCCTCAGCTGCTCCTCATAATACTTTTGCTCCAGACCAGCTTTGTTGCCCCTGTCTGGACATGCCCCAGAACCGAAATGTCTTTCTTCTAGTGAGAGGCCCAAAACTGAACACAGGATTTGAGGTGTGGCCTCACCAGGACCAAGTACAGAGGGACAATCACTTCGTTAATGTTGAAGGCTTTACAAAAGTCCAGGTAGACAACATCCACAGCCTTTCCCTCATCCACTAAGCAGGTCACCTCATCATAGAAGGAGATCAGGTTGGTTAAGCAGCCACTGCCTTTCCCAAACACATCCTGGCTGGGCCTAAACCCCTGTTTGCCCTGTACATGCCAGGTGATGGCACTCAAGATAATCTGCTCCATGTCCTTCCCTGGCACCAAGGTCAGGCTGACAGGCCTGTAGTTCACCAGATCCTTCTTCTGGCCCATACTGTAAATGGGCATCACATTTGCTGACCTCCAGTTAACCAGGACCTCCATGGTTATCCAGGACAGCTGAAAAATGATTGGAAGTGGCTCTGTGAACACTTCCACCAACTCCCTCAGTGTCCTTGGGTGGATCCTATCTGGCCCCACAGAATTGTGTGTATTTAAATGGTGTAACAGGTCATTAACCATTTCACTTTTCATTGTAGTGGCTTCATTCAACTCTCTGTCCCCATTCTGTAGCTCAGGGGAATATGTACCATTTGTAAAAGTTGAAAATAAAGTTGAAAGAACCTAAAGTTGAAGAAATTGAAGACAGAGCATTCTATTGAAATTCAGGGTGAAACCAGCTTAAACACACCAGTTTTTAATGAGAAAACACACATTTTTGAATGTTTTAAAAAAGATTCACTTACCATACACGCCCATTTTCATGGACAACTTCTCCAAATTGTATTGGAGATCCTCTATAGTAGCAGGGGCATTCATTAGCAGGCACACATTTGCCACTCTCATCCATGTAGGTTCCATTTACGCAGGTGCAGCCATCAACTGGGACAAATTTGATGTTGCATGTGACATCAGGCTCACTCAGAGACCGGCAGGTGGGTTGACAGGAAGAGATGGTATAGCTGTAGCTCAGGGATTTGGGGCATGAGGTGGTGTATTTTGCTTGAGAGAGGAAAATAAAATAGATTGTTAATTCCAGATGGTAAATTCTCATGTGAAAAAAGAAAAATCACAGACAGTAAAAATAACATGTAAACAATACTGTAGATCTCTGCTTATGTTGCAACTTTCATGTAAATGTAGTTCTGAATACTCTCAGAATTTGGCCTGAAAAGCTACTGTACACGTGGAGTAAAGGACGCATGCAAAGAAGAAAAGATTTTTTTCAAATGGAAGTTCAGAAGGAAACCTCCATTTGGTGCTGCCACTCATTGCCAAGAAGAGGTTTAAAGTTCTTGAAGAACGAGACAAGGTGTCTCCCTGAATATCATCTGGTATGCTGAAAACAGACATACTGGGTGAGCAGAATCCAGAATGCAGATTCAAAGACATTTAATTTGCAAGTGTTCTGGTTGGTATTATTGGTATTGTTATTCTGAAACATCACGTTATCTCTGCAATAATTTGTGATGCTTGTAAAACTGTAGTGAAACTCAAAGTTGCACAGAAACAGGTGGAGGCACTTTCATAACAACAGTCCCTTTCCTAATGAAGCCACATCTTCCATTTATTCATATTCACTTTTGCCAGCAATGGATTGATTCTAAAGGGACAGCAGAGAATTACTTCCAGGAGTGCACTTAACAAAATCCCTTCCTCATCACTTACTGATTTGTCTAGAAATTAGTAGAAAATAATCTCTGATCAGCAATTTTTAATGACGTGTGTTCTTAGGAAATGGGATAGTGGAGAGTACTTACAACAGACATCAGCCCTCCATCCCTGCAGCTGGATTCCTTTTTCAGCACAAGCTCTCACATAGGAAGACAGGGATGCACACAGACAGTCTTCACTATTTTCACAGTTACATGTGTCAAACATGCAGTTCTAAGAATGGAGAGAAAAATAAGGTCTCAGCACTGGTAATATTGTCAGTCTTAAAAAAACCAATGAACATTATCTTTCCAGTCTTATTCCTTAATCCTTCTTCAGATATGCTCACTCATAGACAATAGTAACAGAGTGTTATCACTTTCTAGTCTTTGTCTAAGGTTCCTGGCAGGGGAAAATGCAGGTAATGAAAACTCAGTCCATATCTGCAGTTATAATTAGGAAATAGTGGTCTTAAAGTCTGTTATACGTTTCACAGCTTCTTGGTCCTCTGAACCATATTAGTGGATATGCTGCACAGTAGCTCTATTCACAACGTGCAATCTGGACACATCACCAGGGTCAATACCTGGGTGACTCCTACTGAGAAGAATGATTTGCAACACGTTGATAGCAGAATGATGGTGATTAGGTAATGGGCTTTTTGTTCCAAGTGGTTATTAGTGAGATGCCAGGCTGATAACGTGACAGTTGACTGATATTCAAACAAGCGTTTGACATGCCTTTACATACACTATCTGCCTTATGTGTAAAACCATCCGAGAGTAAATAGCTGCCTTTTCATCTGCAAACAAGTCAGGGTCTTGAAGCCAAGACTGACAACTGAAATAAAGTAATGTTACAACACAAAAAGAAACACATGTTGAAAGAAGGAAGTACTGCAGTACAGCAGTGAGGATACAGGCATTGTGTAAGCCATGTCTGGAACAGTTCCTATTTCTATTGTTTCCGAAGGGAAAAACAGTCTGACAAAGTACCGTGTGGTAAACATTGGGATTCACTGCATAGTGACAAGCAGCAAAAGGTCCTGTGCTGTCAGTGAGTAGTCCACACCAATGCTGAGCGTATTTTTCTGTGAAAAGAAGAAACCATACAAATGCACATTACTCTTCGCATTTCCTAAGTCACAAACCCATGCTGCCCTGGCCTATGAAGACAGTTCTGATTTTCCATTAAATCTCTTCTTCTCCTGTCTCTTTTTTTTTTTTTCTTTTCACTCAGCTGGGTCCTGGTTCAAAAGGTCAAGGTTCCTAAAACCAAAGAAGTGGACTTGCTGAAGGGGATGAATAAAAGGTTTCCAAAGATGCTCCTGCAATCCACTTCTCTGACATAAAGTTGTCAGCTTGGACATCTACTCTATTTTCAGTGACCTTGCAGTAGGCTTCACTTATGCTTCTGTCACTCTTTTTTTACATTGTTACTTATCTCCAGTGCTTTCATTTTGAATATTTGTTTCTGATTTCAGATGTATGTTTTTACCAAATATGTAAGTCTTTATTTTTTTATCTTTGCTTTCCAGCAGACATGTTTTCCTTAGGGATGAGCAAAAAGAAAAAAACCAAACCAGAAGAAATTCTAAGAAGCACTCACCATTATCAATGCTGAGTGCACAAGGATTCTCAAAACTCTGCTGGATATTAGGGCACGAAGCCTGAGTTTTCCATGTATTAGCAAATGCTGATGCTGTTCCTTCAATTATTCCACTTATAACCTTGAAGTCATCAGTTTGGATGTTATTGAAATTTCCACAGAGACCTGTTGAAGAGCAGTGAAAATTTTATGCTGCTCTTACTACAAAAAAAGACATTGATCAAGGTGTCCTTATATTTCATTCACTCACCACAAGTCTGGTTTTTGAAAGAAGCATCCAGGCGCACAAACACTTGCATCATGGGTGTGAATTGCACTTCAACCTGGACACCAAAGCTTGTGTCCATGATCATGAAGAATGATGAAGGTCTGAACATGGTGACATTGGCTACACATGAGAAACAAAATGGTCACTTTCTGAAAAAGGCCAAATGCTGAAAACACAATACTGTTCTTTTTCAATTTCTATGACAGTTTTTGCAAATTCAGAGGTGAAATAAAGATCTGGAGGTCAGAGATATTGCATGGAATCCTTAGTTATTGAAGCAGAGAACAAAAATCAAATTTCTTTCTAAGCAAGTGTGAGCATAGGGGTAGTAACAAAAAAAGAGGTAAAAGATGTAAAGAGATGTCTTCTGCCTTCAGTTTTGTGCAGTGAGAAGGAAGTAAAGCTGAGAGTAATCAAATCAGGAGACTGTAAATGCTGTTTGCTACTGTTTGAACTCTTGCCTTTGCTTGTCCTGTCTCCCATTTCTCTATGACACCAAACATCCCACTTTACTTCAAAAGCACTTGTGTCATTCACTATTAGAGAAAAAAACTACCTGCTGACATGGGCAGCTGGGTGTAGATGGAGTTCACAAACACACCACCATCAGGTTTGACCTTGACGATCTGATAAGGAAGAGGAACAAAAGGCAACTCTGTGAATCACAGAATGGTTTGGGTTGGGAGGGACTTTTGAAGATCATCTAGTTCCAACCCCCCTCCCTGCCATGGGCAGGGACACCTTTCACTAGACCAGGTTGCTGAGGGTCCCATCCAGCCTGACCTTGAACACTCCCAGAAATGGGGCATCCACACTCTCTGGGCAACCTGTTTCAGTGCCTCACCACCCTCAAAGTAAAGAATTTCTTCCTTATAGCTAATCTAAACCTGGCCTTTCAGTTTGAAGCCATTCCCCCTTGTCCTACGACTTTGTACCCTGGTAAAAGTCCCTCTC
Source organism: Corvus kubaryi (assembly GCF_017639235.1). Taxonomy (NCBI): domain Eukaryota; kingdom Metazoa; phylum Chordata; class Aves; order Passeriformes; family Corvidae; genus Corvus; species Corvus kubaryi. Next base: position 6,123,393 of record NW_024581131.1, read on the forward strand.
CAGCTTTCTTGTAGGTCCATTTTAGGAAGGGAAAGGCTTCTCTAAAGTCTCTCCAGAGCTTTCCCTTCTCCAGGCTGAACAACCCCAACTTTCCCAGCCTTTCCTGATAGGAGAGGTGCTCCAGCCCTGTGTTTGTCTTTGTGGCTGCCTCTGGACCTGTTTGCAAAAGTCCACGTTCTTCTTATGCTGGGGACCCCAGAGCTGGATGCAGCACTCCAGGGGGGTCTTCCCAGAGCAGAGTAGAGGGGAGGAATCCCCTTCCTCACCCTGCTGGCCACACTGCTTTGGATGTAGCCCAGGCTGGCCTTCTGGGATGCCAACCATGTGTGAAGAACAGCTATAGTCCAAAGAGTAGTAATGAGGAGGACTCCAGTGATATTAATTAAACAGATATTCAATAAAAAGGGTAGATCTTTGTGATTTCACCTCCCCCTTATTTCTACTTTGTATACTTTACTAATTTTCCCTGCCAGAAAAATTTACTTTTGAAGGGACTTTCTTGGCTTTTGAGGGGATTACATCATCTTGTTTTCTTTGAACACATTTTAGTGATTAATTACATCCCTAACTGTTGTAATTATAATTACTAACCTTGAAGCTCATGGGTTTTTTTCCATCTAATTGGCAGAGAAAATAGCTTTTTTCTGCTTTGTGAGTACAATATGCTTCTTAATGAAATTCCACAAAGCCAAATTTATGGCTGATCTGATTTTCATAAGGAAATCCACTTCTTTTCACTTGATTAAAAATATCATGTAGTCATCACATATGCTGAAAACCTGACAAAGAAATGAATCTCCCTGACTGATTAAGCCCTAGCTTCTTTTCTCCCCATATTTTTATTGTGCTTATTTTGCATTCTTACAGTTTGTCCTTTATTCATATTGAGGGTCACTGACTTTAAGCAGGTCTCAGTGTCAGTTAGGCCACACTTGAGTAGTTCTACCAGGATGGTAAATTTTTCATCTTTACAGTCCTGAAAAAAACCAAAGTCAAGTTATTTCACAGAAGATTAATTAAAGAAGTTTTCCCTATAACAGTTTCTCTCAATTCTGAAAACATATTTCTTTTTCTGGAGAAGATACAGACTCTAGCAAATTACAGACCTTCTTTGGCTGAAGATTCAGTTTTGCCCTGTTTAATTATTAGGAGCAAGAAATGTAGAATCTGGATTTTATTGATTGTATCCATATGGATATCAAGATGGAGATGGATATTCATATTTGGTGTTTTTATTCATGATGACTTCTAATGTTTGATTCAATTCTACTCTCTCATCTTTCTGTAGCTAGTATCAATGCCAGACAAAAATTTCAGGTAAGACATATTTCAGGTGAATCTTTTATTTCCTTTTACTGAATTGTGCAGATGGGGAAAAAGGAAAAAAACAACAAACAGAAAAAGCCCCTAAAAGATCAAAATGTTTCACTTACACGTGTCTGTGACTAAATATTTTAATTATAATTAATTTCCAGTTTTTCTGAGTTATTTTTAAATGTTTAAAAATGTTTAAAAGCTGAAATATATCAGTTAACTTTAAGTGATTTTCTATATTTGAACTCCACAGAAATGAAAAAAAAAGTCTGTTTTATAATCTTTTTTTTTTAAGAACAGTTAGTGTAATTTTTAGAGTTGTACCATTTGGCCAAATACCATATAATAGAGTAACGAGGCAAAAATTACGCAGCCCAGTAAGAAAGCTGGATTAGTTGTACTGAAGGTTGCACACTAAGCAAATTCTTTAAAAAGACAGTGCTCTTCAATCGCTCTCTCACAGAACTGGAAATTTTCCAGTGAGCACCACACACGGTTGCATGACATCCTAATAATTAACTGGTGACTGTCATTGGAATGGTAGCGTAGCAAATATCTGGCTAAGTGGCAGGGAATTTAATGTCTGTATATCAGAAGTCCTAAGTTTTGTAAGTGTTGGTTGAGATCATGTTTCCTTTCTATAAATGTATAAGGCTTTATGACCTAGAAGTATCTTCTGAGTCCCACCTTAGAGAGGACGTAAGTGCAGTCTCCATGGTGATCGTAATGCTTCTTATCATATGTGGAAATGTGGGAACCTCCCACTACAGAGCATGTTCCTGGGCATGACTTGTCTTGGCAACTCCACTGGCCTCCGTTACAGGTACTGGAAGGATAAAGTTAAGTGAATTCAGTCACAGTGGTCCAGAATAAGAGGACGTTCAGTGCTGTTAGATGCAGCTGCTTTGCTATTGCTTTTCCCTTCAAGCTGTGGTTTGAGATACAGAGAATCCAGGCTTAAGATTTTCCAAAATGTGGCGAACTTGTGATTCAATGCATTGAAAGCAATGACTCTGGTAACCATTATCCTTGCTTATTTAATTGTTTTCCTTCTTTGGACAGGTGAACTCTTCAAAACAGATTTTGGATAAAAAATCATTTGGGTTTTTTCAGCTAACATAAAGCACAATGACAATACCTTCTGGTTTGTTTTTCTTTGAATACAAATGTATAATTAATATATTATACATTAATATAAAAAACTGGTCCTGATGCAGACTGCGTCTATTTTCAAAGCTGATGTGGTAGAGCACAGGTACAGGATTAATAATTGTGAGCTTGTATTGTGTCATCCCTTGCTTTCTCCAGAGAAAATAAATATTTACAAATACATTAACAACTACAACTTCATTCCCTTTAGAGAATTCCAAATGTTTGAACAAAATAAACAAAGAAGAAGCATTTTAATGGACTGGTGAGAAATCTAAACATCGTAAATCCTTGCTTTGATCACCATGAGATAGAGAGCAAAGCTAGTTATGGCTGTTGCTAAATAAAACAAATAGTGTTCTTTAGGGGTGCTTTGGAACTGTAGTGGTCAGTTAAATACACATATCAATTACCAGTGATGCAATTGCATATAATAAACTGTTAAACCAATTAAATATATGAGAGGAAATAATGAGTTAGAAAAGTAACAAAGGTTACCAGGTCTGGCATGGCTCTGAAAAAGAAGCTCCTGTAGCATAGGTTTTGCCATTGTAAATACAGGAGCACTCCTGCTGGGGAATGCAGCCAGAATTGTTGATGTCATCAAATACAGTCCCTAGATTAAAAAAAAAAAAAAAAAGAAAGACAAAACCTTGATAAATTAAAGCGGCTTTTGTTGTACACCATTTTATTTGTTACAAATCCTAAATATCTTCTTAGTAAGAGACCTGCAGTTGTTGTGAGTGGACATACCAATGCTGAGGACAGCAGAACTAAGTCAGTCTGCTGAGTGAAGCATTCAACCTTTGTATGCTTAAATTCCACCTGCTCTGAAAGAGGGACCTGTTGTAGCACAGGTGGCTGGTTGAAAGATCTGTTTGCTGTTCTTTTTTCCTGCTTTCTGAATATTGCACATGTATTGGCAATTAACTCAGGCATCTTTTCTCAGCTGACACATGACAAATCCTTGTCACTTGCAGCTGTGAAAAATACAACTATATGAGGCTTAAATCCCATGGAATCTACCCAAATCCTACAGGTAAGCTCTTGTTCTTTGAGATCAGAGATGCAAGTACTTAAGAACTTGCCTGGGGGGCAGAAACAGCCATCAATACAGTGTTCTTCACAAAACAGAGATCGTTCAGGATTCCTGCATGTATCAGCGCAGGGGGAGTTGCACTCCTGGTACTGCATCTTGTAAGGACACTCCTTGGCTGAAATTTAAAGGAAGAGGTTTTTTTTCAGTCAGAAGTATTTCTATTTCACTATACATGTAAATATTTGTATCCATTTAAGTTTTTCAGCTAGATTAAAAAAAAAAACAAAAAACCAACACACCAAACTGGAAACCGACCCCTGGCTCTCAAAATTTGCAAGTTTAATTACCAGTTCCCTATTTTACAGTTGAGATGTGAATTCCATAACTCTGGCGCTGAACTTGCTAATGACTGGATTTCTGGGGACAGCAAGGTAATGACCCCAGAAAGCCAGCACAGTCTGTGTTTCTACTGAAGGCTCCCTCCCCCATGAACAGTTGTACTGCTAGTGAAATGTAAGACTTAAATTCCTAAGCTTTAGTATATTTGCATTTTGAGATACCATCAGAAGGACAAATAGTTCATCATGGACTTTTGTTTTGGAGCAAAATGCTGGTGACAGTATCAACAGCTATCCACCATAATTAAGTATATGTTTAAATCAATGCAAACTCATCAGTATCAAGCAAGAGGAGATAAATAGGTGATTAACGAGCCATACACCTGTGAAGATCCAATCAGTTAATTGAGAACAACAAATGCTGTAGCCACCACGAGGAAACATGAGTACAAGTAAGTATGTCTGTATGTCTCATTCCTTCTTGTTTCCCTTTTATTTGCTTCCTTCACTCTACAAGTTCATTAAATTGCACTTTGACTCTCGTTAAAGTATCCATGTAAGTGTTTTGGTAGCGTTTAATTCAGTTTGCATTAAAATCCTTAGCTCTTTTGCTGAAGTCTTCATGCTGAAACTTATACATCAGAATTTTCTAAAGAATTCAATCTTGAACAGCCTGTAACTCTTCCTGCATCCTCAGTGTTATTTGAGAGCTTGTTGTTTGTTAGTTACTGAGCACAAAGTAAGGCTATCTCCAGTGATACTCACGGCAAAGTTTTGAGGTTCTCCAGTCCAGGGGCTGCCCACCAGCATGAGCACACTGCCGGGAGTACTCAGCAAAGGTGTCACAGATGCATGAGCTGTTTTTAGATTCTGCAGAGCTGCACAAGTCATTTTGGCAAGCCTTAATGTAATCTTTAACATCAACTAGGTCATTACACTCTGCAAATGCAGAGCTGGTCAATGTTTTCTGGCATATGTCATCCTTTGGAGAAAAAAAAAAAACAAGTCCCAGTAAACAGAAAGAAGTTTGGGGGGTGGAGGGAGAGTTGGTATTGTTATTTTGTGTAATTATTATGTAACAGTCTTACAGCCCTCTTGAAGTTGTTATTGCCTGAGGGCTTCTTCTGTTGACCTGTATGAAGTTGTAGAAGGAAACAGATAAACTTGAAAGAAAAACAAAAGGATAATCAAAAGATCCTTACAAGATTATCAGTGCAGTTATATGTTGGGATAGAAGTGGTGTCTTCACAGCGTTCTGTTGGCCCATCCATTTTGTGCATATTCCCAAACTGCAAAGCTGTCATCTTAATATCTATAGAAAAGAAGTTTAATAATGAAGGTTGGAGGCTTTTGTTCAAAGCAACTGCTTGTTATCTTTTTTTTCTCTCAAGAATTTGGGTGAAAACTGGCCAAGGCAGTTAGCTCCCTTAAGCCTTTGAATGTGGTCATCACCCCTTCCAAAGGAAGCACTACATCACAGCCTCAATTTACTTTGTACAGCACCCGGGAAAAAGTAAAGATTGGAAAACTATTCTCAGCCTATTACGTCTAGATGCACACTAAGGTTTTTGCCAGAAAAATAACGAATTCTTTCTAGATTTAACTGAGCCAGTACAGGGCAGACGAAAAAAATCTAAACAGGGATCTGGACAATGGAGACTGCTGTAAAACAAGGTTTAGGAAAATGCTCAAGCTTGGAATAGTTAAAAGATAAGATCTTACAAAGGTTATGCAAACCAGCAAGGAAAGGTGGATTTACTGATTTTGAGAAAAAAATGAAACAAGGAATGCACTGTCTAGAAAATATAATTACCTTTTGTTTTATTTAATATATTTTTATATTTATTTATCTTATTAGTGGAAATCTGCTCATTTTTATGGAGTTACCTGATTAGTTATGCCAGCATGGTGTACAACAATGGCATATAAGAGATATGCACTCAGTTGTTAGCACCAGTACTATATTTAGTATAGTACTAAATATTATTAAATATTGTTATTAAATTTTTAAATATTGGTATGAAATATATTATTAATTCAAAGTATTAAATTACAGTCTGATCTCTACACTACACATTTTTAAAAAGGGATTGAATCATATCTTAGGTGTAAACCATTTAACAGGATGGGAAAGAGGAATGCTGATGATGTCAGAGCCTGTTGGAGACCCCATAAACCATTTTTTTAAATTTAAAACACTTACTGTTTGAAATAAACTCATTGTATATGGGAAAGCCATTGAAGTCACCACAAAGTCCACAAGTTTGATTGGCATATTTCTCATTCAATTCCAGCTAAAATAATGAATAGTAAGTTGATAGAAATTAGTATAAACATACTTAAGTATTTTCAAGACTGGAGAAAACACTTGCACCTGCTGTGTCTTAGTATTTTTTATCAGATCTGTGGAATTTTATCTAGCAATTTAATTCAAACTTGAGGGATAAAGAGTCAGCTTAGATTTGATTGCATGGTCCAAACTGTTGATACTATTGACACAGATTTCACTGTAGTATCTATATTGCTCTCAGCCACTTTCTATTGATTCTTCAGGAAGAAAAGCAAATCCACAGAAAAGCAGAAATGAAGGCCTAGGAGATTGAAATTCTACTAGAAATATATGTTTGAAAGGGTAATTGTGCCCTATAACAATACCAATATATAATGATATAATGAAAGTGATTTTTCATCCTGTTTTAAGCAAGTGTTTGCTATCCATTGAGTATAAATCCATGTAAATTTTTTTAGGACTACCTGGATACAAGCCTATCTTTACTAAGAAAGAATTCCTCAACAGTATGAGATAAGAAGGCAGCAGCAGCCCCCTAAACAGGTAGGGACAGGCCTAATCAAATATTAGCTCTGGTCTCTGGAGGTGTAGGTGGGTTCAGGAGCAGCTCTTACCAGGATGCTGTCCTTTTCATTCCACAATAACACAACACCGATTTTGCTGCCAACTTTCACATAAATACTACTCTTCTCTATTGTAATACCAGATTGACTATATGGCAGTTGAACTCTGGGAAAAAGCAGAAAAAATGCCAGTTAATTTCTGATCCACATGTTTGATAAGAAGAATGGAAAGTCTTGTGGTATCCGACATCTGTAGAGATTTAAAAATAGTTCCTTTTTGGGAAAGAGAAGCAATTACAAAATAAGATGGTCCAACATTATCAAATACAGCTCTAAATTTGGATGCAAGTTCTCAGAACATTCCATCCAAATTTTATTTTTGAGGCAATCCTTAAGGGAAGGATTGATTTTCTGTGACAGGATTTAATAGCATTTTATTAATTATTTGTGTTGGTAAAATTGTCAGATTTATTGAAGAGCACATAATTGTTTCCCCCCAAACACACCAAAGTACTTGGCAAGTTTGGAAAAAAAGTCTGTGGACACCAAAGAAGTGTCATGAATGAACTTACCTATTGCCATCGATCATGACAGCATCCTTTGTTAGTTCCACCACGACACCTTCGAGTTTCATCATGATGCGGTTGATTGTTGGAGTGTTTTCCACCACTTCACGCCTAATCTGGATGTTGAAGTCCTCATAGGGAGCGTTGCAGTGGGAGGCAAAAACATAATTACAGAGCCCAGGGAAGGTGAATATGTCTCCATCAAAGGTCTTAAAGTGGAAGTTGCCCCATGTGCTGCACACACGGCCATTGTGAGCAGGATTGGAAGCTGTGAATTAAAACTGGCTGTTAAAGAATGACTTAAAATCCCCAGCATTCGCATGGGGAGAATTAACTCATCCAAAGCTCCATTTTCTCACTGAATGTATTTTGCCTGCCTACCTCCGTTTGTTGTTTTCTGTCTAACCATGATATAGCTGTGTATTCATTCATCATTCATCTTTTATCTGTTACTCATATACCGCTATAAATGGTTAAAGTTATGTTCAGCTAGAGCTTAATTAGTCACCTTCATTTCAGCTAAGACAACATGTTTATTTCTTAATCGCCCTGTTTCTCCTCTGAATTATCCATGACTTCCTTTACCAGTGTCTTTCCCCAATTGTATTAAAGTCTTCTATCTATATCCCCTTAAACTGAACACTTACTGAACACATTTCATTTCCTTTACTTACGTGTTATTGCTAGATTTGTCAGCAGTGGTGGGATGATGTTCAAGTTAGCTGAAATTCTGAAAGAAGCTAGAAAAAAAAAACAAATCAAAAACTAGTATAATAACACCAAAATTTGCAGCTAGGATAGACCCAGGAAGGACTAGTGTGTTAATACGCCAGATTCAAGGAAACAATGTTAAACCTGTTTTATTTTACACTGGTTAGAAGTGCATACTAAAATTTGAACTCTGGATAGTTAAGTCATAATAAATTACTTTCAGCTGTGATGATCTGAATTTTTTACATTTTAATTTTGACCTTTTTATGAAACTGTGTTTCATTAGGATATTGGAATTCTTCAGAGACACTGAACAATACAAAGGGCTAAGCTGTACTAAATTAGCCTCTTACTGGTACAAAAAACATAGTTACTTTCTCATTACACCTCCTCTTTCTAAGGAGGGAATAAAAAACTTAATTATCATCTTTTCTCTGTTTCATATTTTTCTCTTAAGGGGCTGAAACCCCTTCAAAGTGGCCATGAATTGGTTGTACAGGACGGATACAAATCATTACATGGTAAAAGTCAGTGAGGATGGATGGTAATCTTGATTTCCCAACATCAGCCACTGATTTCACAGCAGGCCAAAGTGGTCTCACTTCCTCTTTTAAAAGGAACCAAACATCACTTTGGTTTTATACATACATGTTCATGCACATATGCATACAGCCTCTACAAACACATCTGTTTTCTTAGTTAACTATTATTATATAAATATAACCATACTCTGTGTGTACTTAGTAACTGGTGTCTAGTAAATGTATTACTATTCTTACAGAGAGATGCTTGTTAATACACATTTCTTTTTACCTGACACTACTGACAATATGCTAAGAAGGAGTTTGTTAAGGCATTTTTATTGTTCAGTATAGATGTAGCAAATAAATACAAAAATACAGTATAAACAAATGTACCATTTTGTTTCTGTAGAAGACCCCCAGAGAACTGACTTCCTATTTGGATTCCAATCTGACCTCCTGTGAGAAAAATGTGAAAAGCATTAAGGGTAATATCCTGTATCTGAACTTATAAAGCAAAGCACCCAGATCAAAGGACCCAGATACGTGTCTGTAAAACAAAGGGGGGAGTCCTTTAACATATCAGAGAAAATGAAACAGGCTCCCCAACAAAGCTAAAATGTAATTCTAGAAAGAGACGTTCTATTACAAATACATGAAGTTTGTAATCCAAATAACATACGTATATCTGCTTTCTTTGTTTCTCTCAAAATTCACTGCAAGAAATTCTAAAGACTGGATAACAGCCCTTACTTCACTGCTGCACTAGATCCCACTAATATGTGAAAAAATGCAGGAGGAATTCACAAAATGCAGGCAAGTCATTTATTAAAATTGTTGTGTAGAAGCTACGTTATAACAAAAGGCATGGAAGTGGTTAAAAGAATCAAGGCACTTCAAGGTTGATCCAACAATGGCTGCAGATATTTATGGCAGTTTCTTTAGTGTCTAAGCATAGTGCCTTTTCTCAGGCAGCAGATGGGAAGCTTCAATAAGGGATCTAGATTTGCTTTACCACTGGATACAAAAGGTACCTCTGAGGGACAGTACAAGGGCCATAGCCTGAGCAGTAACCCAGAAGTAACCAGATGAACCAGGTTCACTGTTCTACACATCTACTCACTCAGAGATGGTTCAAACTTACATCTTCTCAGCAGAAAACCTTAAGCATCATACTGTAAGTCTATTTGAGCAAGGGTTCTTACTGAAACACCTGAAGCAAAGACTTTTGAGAGACAAAAAATACTCTCCTGAATGCTTTGATTCCTAGAAAAAGACTGACCCTGATCTCCTGGGCTGACATTTTAAGGTCTTGGATTTTATAAGTAAATATGTCAGGCACTTCCTGTAAAAGTTGAAGGGCTACAACTTTATTTTGTGAAGGACTGAATCCAGTTAGGATGTGGTAACTGCGCTTGTAACACATTGACTAATATGTACGTATAACCTGCCAAGTCTAAATCCTCACAGGATTTAAGTGATGAAATTACTAGTATCCTTATCTGGATTATGTGAATGAGCACCGTAGGCATCTAGAGAATTTCTCAGTCGAAGCAGAACTGCCTATGGAGCTTACCCTAAGTTAGGCCCCTTTTTCCTTATACAATAGGTGAGAAGAGTTCACCAAGTCAGAACTGGATCCGTAAGACCCAACTCACTGAACTGAGAGCCGTATTGGTGGAAGAGGGGGAAATGCTGAAGTCAGGGATGTGCCATAAGCCCCAGCCCCCTTTGGTGCTTACATTCTCTGCTGAGCATTTTCTCCACTGAAGAACCTCAGCCCATGTACCTTCATGAAAGCTGAACAACTGTCTTTGCCTTTAAAATAATTGGATTAGGAGCACCTTTTTTAAAAATATATATTTTTTAAATATAACGTCTGGCTGTACACCATGTAAGCAGATTTATTACTTGATCCCAGAGCTAAAGAATTCAAGTCCCCTATCCCAAAGAGGACCCCAAGAGACTGGCTTTGGAGGAGAGGGTTCTGGGCAGCCCCACCATGGGTAGAAGTTGCTGCAGTGTCTGCAGTTTCTTTCAGCTCTAAGGTTTTAATTCTTTTCCCATTTAACTTTGTGCTTGACTGCTAGTGATGTGCAAAGAAGCGATGTGGGACAGAGTTTAACCATTTTCCATATCCTTCTCATCTTTGAGCACCATAGATAATAACATGAAATAAAGGTATTCACGTCATTATAATTTATACTGATTATAATTGATGAAAATATAATTGGTGAAAAAAATTGATACTGATCAGGTTAGAGAAATGCCTCTTTAACTCTACATAATAGGCTGAACTTTGCTTTCACATCCATAGGAATCTCAGCAGGCACAGAATCATAGAAGGTTTGTTTATTCTAGTGTGGGAACCTTGGTAGCAGAGCAAAATAGATCTATACGTGTATTTTGCTCTGTTAATTTTTCTCAAGGAAACAGCAGGAGCTTCTGTTTACTTAGCAAATACATCATTCCCAAGGAAATTCTACCTGCATTGGTTTGTTTAGCAATTACACAATGCCACGTTGTTTACTATTATAAAAATAAGTATCTCTCAGTTGTAAGATAATGTAGTATTTGATAATTTGGAAACTAATTAAATTATTAAGAATATTTGGATGTATTCTGCAAAGTCCATATCCAGCTGGTAATTATTGTTGTCATCAGTCTATAAAAGTTAATATTTGACACGAAATATAAAGGCAGGCACACAATGTTTGTGGAGATGGCATGGGATAGGACCAATATTCTTTAGTCTAGATATAGAAAATATTTTCCACAGGGTGTGATTCAAATAAAGAGGTGTTTGCTGAACACTGACTAATTACCACTCATTTTTCAAAACAGTTTATCAGATTAGCACTGCACAGGAGAAATAACTTTCTTGTTCCATGAATGGCTGAAAGCGCTTCTGACCAACATTGCGTAACTCTGGGCATAAGTTTATATTCTACAAGACCGTTGTGTTTTCAAGTACAATATAGATCAACTGGCCAGTGTTTTAGTGTTTATTTCGCAAACTATAAAGCAGCCTAAAATTATATTTGCACTTCTCAATGTTTTGAAAATGATATGCAAGATAAATTTACCTAGGCAATCTGCAGATTTTAAAATGTTAGCTGACAGGCCAGAAATTACTGTACATGAATGAGACTGACTTATCAAGCTGGTACTCCTGCAAGTAGTTCCAGTTTGATTAGTTCCATCAACTTAACAGGGTTACTTATACTAATAAAAACTGCCAAGACCAGCCCTGATGGATATAATATTGACAGGTGAAAAAACCCCATCCAAAATAATGCATTGTAGTGTCACACAAATCTCCCTGTCCTGTTCATACTCAATATCTGTAACTTATATAAATATTTTGCTTAGGGTATTATAAATGCTGCACAATTAGTTACTGAAAATCCTTGCCATACGAATATTCCCTCCCTGTTCCTTTTGCAAAAGAAGTTGCAAGAAATGTTGAGGAATCAGGAATTAGCCCCTGGTAGGTGATGAAATACTGAAAAAGATTGACCAGTGGTCTGATCTAGCAACTGGAAAATGTAGTGGTTTAGATTTCATAATAACCATAACATTCATAATGAATTCTAATACAAAATACAACAGGAATAAAATGCTTTTTTAAGGCATAAGCAATACTGAGAAACTGACATTTTAAGACATGAATAAGAATTCTTTTGGATTTGATCTTCATGGCTACTTTCCTTATGTAGTAACATACAGAAATTTGAGGCAATATTAAATTAAAACTGTCCAGTTAATAGACAGACACTTAATATTCCATGAAAATATATAAAGAAATCTTGTCAACCACCTCTTATATGAATCAATTAGTATAATTGTTTAAAATACATTACTAGGTCTAAACAGAGTATTTTTTCTTTTCCCAATAAAAAACTTCTTACCTATTTGATGGACACAGCAAACTGCTAACAGGAAAGCCCATTCTGGTAGCCATATCCCCCTGCCAAACCCCATCTTGAGTGGAGTTTGGCACAAGGATGTTGGGTCTAAACTTGATCAGGACCATAGTTCATATGTGCTTTGTCGCTCTTATATAGTCGGTGACTTTGGCTTCAATCCCAGATTGATTCAGAGAGCATAGAAAGGTGAGGTTTGGGGGATTTTAGCTAATGAACAGGTAAACAGAGGATGCTCTTCCTTCCTCAGAAACTGCCCAATGGTATTTGCATTTTGGGAGGAGTAAATACATTTACGTATGTACATTTTAAGGTTCAAACTAGTAAAGAAACGTAACATGATTGCAAAGAAAACGCAACTCCTCCTCCACAAATAACAGGTCCTGGAACAAATTTAATTTGGTGTTGCTTTACAGTTATGCAGATGGCTTGCAAGTTACTGTTCTAAGTTTTTCTGTACTGTAATTAATGCCAGGCAGGTCTTCTCATAGAAAATATCAGGAGTAATTTCAGCCAGCCAGCCAGTCTTATACCAGCTTTCTAGGACTATAAAGATTGATTATAGTCTGTGATCATTATGACATTGTTTCAGAATCATTCCTATTTAATTCCATTCACATCCACAGAGTTATGAGAACTACAAGTTAGAGAAACAGGCAATGAATCAAGTGTATAAGGCTTGCCAGTAAAGGTTTAACAGACCTTTTTTCCTCTGAACATTGGCTTTTTTGCAGTTTTACTGGATAATAATTTCAAAAGCAGGAACAAATGCATACTACAATACGCACAGACAGTATTGCTACTTCTTGTCACTTTATCTTTTTTAGCTTGACACTGGAGGTAGGTAGGATGAGTTGCTCTGGGCAGATTTCTGTCTATTTCCTAGGTCAATAGATCTTACTTTAATATAGTAAAAGATGGACAAAACTATTCAATGTTAGTGAAACCATTCTTTTAAAACTGCTAGGTTTGGCAAAACCAATTCCCAGTCCAGCCCTTGGTATATACATCATTTTCCCTCAGCTCACCCTCAGTTTTAGCCTCCTCACAGTTTACCGGAGTGCAGGTAGCTGATGGATTAAAAAAAATCTCCATATAAAAAATGGAATGAAAGCTGTTGCTCTAGTGGGGGATTTAGCCAGAGGGACCTGGGAGATATAATCGGAGTGGGGGAGCCTCAGGAGTAAGGAGCAAAAAGCCCACAAAAACTACAATGTGTGGAGAGGCAGAAAGGACTTTCTTTGGGTAAAACAGGACAGTTTTACATTCTATGTGTCTGTAAGATTCAGTTCAGCAGTCTCTGCTTGTGTTTATAATTTCTGCTGAAGTAGGGGAAGGATACCAATTCGGGAAGGTGTTCTAACTGTAAAATGGGATCACAGCCATAACCTAAGTCCCTTGGGTTCTTACCAAAATCCTACCCTGCAATTATACATTTTAAAATATTTCCGTAAAAGAGTAGGAGAGTATAATACAATATTCCATTCAGGTGTTACTGAACTGAATGGTGTCATTTTCTTTCATTATTTTTCCAGTTCAGCCCCTATTTCCACTTTTGCTTAGCTCTAAAGAGATGAGATCCTCACGCATTTAGTGTTATAAAATAAATTTGAAATAGTTTCTTTAAGGAGTGTTATCTGGATTTGATTTCTGGATTGAAATCGATGGAACCTTGCTATGGCAATATTGGGGTACTTAAGTCAACATTTTGGCCTGCTATAGCATGAAACATGTTCTCTGTCAAAATGTCCAGGATGTTTAATGAAGTTACATCTTCCTAATCAGTAGTAAGCTGTTTACACACTCTAGATCTGTATCTTTATGCTTCAGCAAACCAGGAGAAAAGAAAATACTGCATTTCCTGCCCATAGAACATTGTTTTATTCTGTGTCAGTACTCATATTGAATATAAATTCAACTGTACACAGAGAAGGCAAATGATTTCTTGTTTACGTGACGAGTTAGCTGCATTAAACAAATATACTCTAGTCTCACTTAAACAATTAGACGAGCCACCCAACAAACCTGGTTTTCAGCAGCCAACGTGCATATACCTTTAACAACAGGCTGTTTGTGATGGTTAGAAGGAGCAGAGGTTGCTTCACTCCTCAGTTACACCCCCCCTTGTATGAGGGGCATAACAGAAAGTCAGGATCTTCTTGTGCTACTTTGAAACATTTGGAGAGAGTTTCTTGTTTTCCCCTGGGTGTGTTAGAGCAAGGGAATACTGATAAAGGGATGAGCTTGCTGAGGGGCAATCAATGCTTTTCGTACTCATCTGGTAAAGGTGAGGAGGGTGTCTATACCTAGGATGACTAGGTGTGTCACTGGGGTCAATGCTGCTTTTCCTTTGTCCTGTCTCTTTTACTGGGATTGTTGCTAACAGAGTGCTAATATCAAACACTTCCATTTTCTTCTATGATAGTTTTTAATTTTCACTCTCATAACTCTTTGTGACCAAAGTAATGTGTGTCAGACTTGAATATGTTGTTCCACTAAGCATTTAGCAGTGCACAGAGAAGGCTGTCCCAGTTGTACTCAAAGGTGTTCTTGAAAAGATATTGCCCATGTACTTTTATCAAACCTTTTCATGTTCTGGAGTTCTTATGATTGCTGCTGCTCAGACTGAGATTTTTGATCCCTAGGGATGGTCAGACAGGTTCCAGTATTTAGCTTATCCAACCTTACAGCCTCTGTCTTCCCCCCTCTCCACCCCAAGGAGTGGATGAAATTGTTAATAACATAACAAGTGCAGAAGAAATTCAGGTCACTTGGTTAGGTGGCTTATGAAATTTTGAAAGCTATCAAGTTCTTTTTTTTTTTTACTGGCTGCCAGGGGAATCAGGTCTGTAGATGAAAGCATCACAAAAATACAAGGGTTTAAGCAAACATATTCTTTGGTCACAAGAATGGTTGCTTCAAGTGGTTCATGTAGATAAAAGAAGTAGTTCAAGGACTTTTCAGTTTCCCAGACAATACAGTGAAAAGAGCTTCTTACATAGGTAGGGAGGAGCAAGCTCTCACCTACAGTTGTATGAGGGGAAAGAAACCCCAGAAGCAAGTTTTGCAGTGTTTTAATAATAGAAACTTAGCATACTGTTAATGTACATCAGGAATATGCTAAGGGACCACAGTTTTTGGTACTGGCTGGTACTAAAACAAAGCACTTTCATTTCCAAGAGGGAATTTTCAGGGAAATGTCAAAGGCATTATTTATTTCTTTCCTGCATTTTTGTCTGTTTTTCTCAGTTTTAATGTGTGTGAAAACCAGAATATTGTTATCTCAGCATCAACTCTAACTAATGGAAATTAATTCAGGATAGATCTGTAGAGATGACAGATACAAGTTATTGGAAAGTTATTGGAAGTCACTGGAAGTTAATTGCAACAGCCAAGGATATGGCTGACAAGCATTCTTCTCTCATTCTGATCTTGTATCAAAAATCTGTACCAATGGATTGATCACTCTTGTAGCAGTGAACCACATAATTCTGAGGATGGATATAATACTTCCAATTTTACCTTTTTTTCTTGGTTTCTTTCATAGAAGTAGGGGCAAAACTTGAGACATTGATAATACTGGTTTAATCTAAAATTTCAAACACCAGATTAAATGTCAATATCATATATACTATAAATATCATCGTTACAACCTGTAAGTAGATCATATAATATGAGGGTGGCAAAGCTAAGCATTCAGAATACCATTTAGGTAATGGTAGTAGTAAGCCTCTTAATGGAAGCCAAGTTCATTGGCCTTCTGGGTTGAAATTACAAGAGTAGAGTTAAGAACTTGTACTTCCTCACAAGTGTGATAAACCAGAGATAGCTGGGAGCCGGGTTTTGTGCCCGGGTTGGGTTTGTGCCCAGGCATTGTGCCTCAGATCTGTGAAGTCATTGCTTGCCATGTCAACTGGCAAAATGAAAGAATTGGATTGGTCAGAGAAGAGGCTATTGTGGTGTGGAAAGAAACATAACATAATGGCAGCCTGCAATTAACGTCAACGAAGTTGGTTTTAACTTAAGCAGAGGATCCGGCACACCCTTTCACCAAGCTCTGTAAAGGTTTAGTTCCTCTCCTCAGCTTGTCCTGCTCAAGCTTTTCTTGCCTGTCTCTGATAGCCTCAGTCATTCTTTCTTTCCATCAGTCTACAGGTTACTCCCCAGGGTTTTACTTTCCAGCCCTACCCAGGGATTCACTCTCCACCCTTTCTTTCAATGGCCTGTTAACTTCCCCACAATAAATTTATGCACTGCCACTGTGGAAGAGAATGGTGGATGTTCTCTGGCCATGGGCTCCTTTCCCTGGTTCTCATAATAGATGATACAGTCTGGATTTTTTAGTATAACCTGTCACACCACTTGAGATATCTCATAGAGGTTTCTCCAGGGAAAACAAGGCTGAAAATCATGTGGAGAGAAAGTTAAGCTCTAACAGTGAATGGCGGATGAGCTGTGTTATATATTGTTATCACTTTTTACTTTATTACAGTAATTTTAGAACTGGTTATGCAAGATACTCTGGAATGTGGAAGAAGACTGTCTATGGAGATTAGATTGTCTAAATGGGAAAAAAAGGTGAGAGCTAAGAGCAGTGCAGGTTAGAAGTAATGAAGTAACTTGCCTCATTTGTCAGCAGTATTAGTCAACATTCCGTAATTACAGAGTGACACATTAAGTGTGTGGTTGTGTTAAAGATCATCTAGTTCCAACCCCCCTGCTGTGGGACACCTTCCACTAGGCCAGGTTGTTCAAATCCCCATCCAACCTGGTTTTGAACACTTACACGGATGGCACATCCACAGATTCTCTCAGCAACCTGTTCCAGTGTTTTACCACCCTCACAGTAAAGAATTTCTTCCCTATATCTAGTCTAAACCTGCCCTCTTTCAGTCTGAAGCCATTCCCCCTCATCCTATCTCTTTCTGCCCTAGTAAAAGTCCCACTCCAGCTTTCTTGTAGGTCCATTTTAGGGACCAAAAGGCTTCTCTAAGATCTCTCCAGAGCCTTCTCTTCTCCAGGCTGAACAACCCCAGCTCTCTCGGTCTTTTCTCACAGCAGAAGTGCTCCAGCTTTCTGATCATCTTTGTAGCCCTTCCCTTGACCCATTCCAACAGGTCCATGTTCTTCTTATGCTGGAAGTCCCAGAGCTGGATGCAGTGCTCCAGATGAATCCCCTCCTTCGACCTGCTGGCCATGCTGCTTTTGATGCAGCCCAGGATACCATTGGCTTGACATCTGGAATGTCATCTGCCAACATCCCAAGTCCTTCTCCTCAGGGCTACTCTTGATCCACTGTCTGCCCAGAGATGTGGTGAATCACTTTTGCCATGTTGAATGTCCTTAAATTCATCATTGTATTGGTTTTGTGTGGCAAGGTTTTCATAGCAGGGGGACTGTAGGGGTGACTTCCCCTGCATTCCATAGAGCCAGTGCCAGCCAGCTCCAAGAAGGGCCTGCTGCTGGCCAAAACTGAGCCCATTGGTGATGGTGGTAATGACTTTGGAATGATGTATTTAAGAAGTGGAAATAAATTACTCCACAGAAGCAACAGCAGCCAGAGGAGTGAGAATATGTGAAACAGCTCTGCGGGAACCCAGGTCAGTGCAGAAGGAGGGGGGAGAAGTTGCTGGAGCAGAGATTCCCCTGTAGGCCGTGATGCAACCCAGGGTGAGGCATCTGTGCCCCTGCAGCCCATGGAAGTCCATGGAGGAGCAGAGATCCACCTGCAGCCCATGGAAGACCCCACACCAGAGCAGGTGGATGCCCAAAAAAGGCTGTGACCCTGTGGAAAACCTGTGCTGAAGGAGTCTCCTGGCAGGACCTGTGGAAGCATGTAGAGAAGAGTCCACAGTGGGGGAGGGATGAGCACGTGGCATACAGCCACAGCCAAGCCAGCACAATAGGGCACTTAATTCAGCTGAAAGCATCACTTTTCCATTGTATATGCTGCATGAAAGCTGGTAGATTTTTCACCCTCAGTATTTGCTTGGTTCTCACAGGATGTTAGAATGATGGTTATAGCTCTCATTTGGTTTGTCTGGCTGGATTTCAGATTTCAGTGTTCCTCATCTGCATAATGCTGAGTACACCTTTCTGGACTAATATCACCACTAATGCTTTGTTATCTGTTTGGCACTATTGTGGGTTTGCCTTGCCTGTGCGTCTTTTCTTTATATCATAAATTATTCTGTTGTATACTAATAACATGCACTAGCTAAATCTGACCTTTTGAATCCACGGGGGGAGACTAAACACAATTTTTTTTTTTTCTTCTGTTTTTCTTCTCCACCATCTTGGCATAATTATTTCTTCTGTCCCAGTAATTGCATGTAGCCCCTCATTTTAATTACTTTTTATTTTCCCAAACCGGTCTTGGGTTTTTATTTGCATTTCTTTGCCTGCTTCAGTATCTGCTGTTGAACACATTTTAGTGTATTTTTCCTTGTGAGGCTTTTTCAGTGACACTTGATGAGTCACTTCTGCACATGTTCTTTGTAAAACTGTTCAGATCTGAACTTGCTCATTAGTAGTGCACGTATCCTCAAAGCTTGACAGACAAAGATTATGCCCATATTTGCTAGTAACTTTTATTTCAGTCTGAAGATTCAGGCTCTAAGTTTAATTCTTATCTGCAGTGCTGACTGAATTTAGAGGCTCAGCTGAACTTCTGTCTAAGGAGCCAAGCTTATCACTCTGTATCTCCTTGGCAGTGGATGTCCTGGCTCCAAAATTTCATCACCCTTTTGTGCAAGATTATCCACCATGAGTTTAATTATTTTCTATAGTTTTGGAAAAAAAATTATATATGGTTTATGATTTTGATTCCTTCAAATTCTCGGGTACATGAACTGAAAACATACAATTTACAGATGACATATTTGTGGCTTGAAATTTTTTGGGGGGAGCTTTTAAGTCTTCATACAAGTCCTCATCTTGTAACACATCTAAATGCTGCAGTACCAGCCTTTTACTACTAATTCTGTTTCCATCTTTGTTTTCCTAACTCATTCCTATTTAAATTTCAGAGAACCTCTTTAGTTGTTAAAAATCACCATGAGACTGTTAAATGTGCTTCTTCCTGTTCAGGAACAAGGAATAAGAGTTCTAGTTTAATTCCCTTTCTTATATGTAGTCATCTTTCATCAAATACTTGCTAAAAGTAGGATTTCCCAAATCCCTAGGCATTGTCATGGACATAAGACATCACAAGAGCTGCCACTTCCATGAAGGAGAGGGACTGTGAGCTGTGGCTGTACTGCTCTGTTACAATGCTCTCCTTATTTTATCTGTCAAAACACTGGTGACTACCAGACATTGAGAAGGGAGCCCAGCCTGGCGCTGAGTACACCACCTGCTCTCTGAGGGTGTTCTGCACCCAGCAAACAGAGTAAGAGAGGCAAAGCAGGAATAGGGGTAAGCAAGCTTCTGCTTTCCACAGTTCATGGCATCAGCCTTTATTTTAAGACGAATCACAGGACAGCAAATTGCTGCCTGCCACTGCTGGGGTAAATAAAGCAGTTGAACTGATTTTTGAATAACTTACAACTCATTTAAAGTACTTGGTAAACAAAATCTGGTTATTTCTGCCTGTGGCTGAGTATGAACGTGGATAGGACACAATTCAAAGTAAGAATCTTGGTGTTTCTTTGACTGCACTGCTTGTCTAATTTTAGTTGCAACACGAGGTTTCAGAGCAATAGATCTGTAGAGATTGCTGTTATTATTTTACTGCTGAGGTGAGTTGCAATTTTAAGTATTGCTCTTTACAAACAGAAAGAACATGCAAAGCAACTCACACTTGGTTTAAATTGTCATTCTGCATATGGTATTTAGGGGCCAGTAAAAGCAGAATGTTGATTGATCTCAGGCAGTCAGTTTATTGTAGCTGAAATAACTACTTAAACCTCTTAACTCTATTCTTTTGAGCATCTAAAAAATGAGAAATATCAAGGTAGCTTATTAAATTACATTGCATGTAGAAGTGTTGGAAATTTTCTATCTTAATGAAAAAAGGAAGATACAAATCTCTTCATTACAGTTTTCTTAGGGTATCTAAGACCATACTACGTATTACCCATAGCTACAATGAGATAGTGTAGCTCACTGTCTATGTAGAGCATAATATTTAAATTCATATACCCAGTGCCTTGCACTAAGATAAAGTGATTTAGGCAACTTGTTGTGCTCTACAAACTCATCTCCTGATGGGGTAGGGAAAGCAGTTGAACTGTTTCAAACCACTTGCAACTCGTTTGAAATACTTACGAAATGAAAACTGAGCATTTCTGTTTATGTCCGAGTCTGGACATGGACGCAATTTACAGTAAGAATCTTGACGCATAATGCGAGAAATTTTAACAGAAAAACTATCAAAATAAATTTGCTTTAATTCAGAATCAAAGTAAAGGCGTTATCACTAGTGGGAATCTGGTAGGACTTTCGTCTCTTACAGAGGTGGATATGGCAGTCTGCTGACAGTCAGGAGTCCTTGGATTTGCTATCAACTTCATGATGTAGAATGCCAATGTGCAAAATTTCTCCATGTGTCTGATTTCCATCTCTAGCCCTGGCTAAATAATTTTATTATAAATGTGTGAAGAAGAAACTAACAAATTCTACATTTACATCCTGTTCTGACAGGAAATCAATGCTGGTTGCTCCTAGAGTAAAAAGACCTAATTATTGAAAATTTATAATTTTAAATGCAAACCCCTTTCCCCATATTTTGGTCTGCTGAGGGTGGGAATGGGGTCTTCTGCCTGCAATGACTTTGTTATACCCTGCCACTAGGAACAAAATAAAGTACAATTCATTTTGTCCTAATCTGAGCAAAGTAAGTAAAGCTCTCTTGTTTCACTCATGGAAGAGAAGTGTTTCACCTCTTGTGTTTCACTTCTTATGTTTCACCTCTTGGGACTCTTTTATTTAATAAAAGATATTTTTGGTTTAAAATAAACCCACCTTAATTGCGAAGGGTAAGGTGGTCTCAACCACAGACCTTGCTGTATACACACCTGGACAATCTAGTGGGTTTTTCCATTTAGTGCTACTTATTTCCTAACAAAATCCTGTACATATCAAGATCAAAGACAAGTAAGACTTTGGGAAAGAATTTCCAGTTTGGCCAGTCATGAAAGAACTGAACGAGCTCATTCTGTACATAAGAGACATTAGCTGTACCCAAAAAGATATCTGGCTCTAGAATTATTTACTAGGGTATTTGTGGATCAAACACATATGAAAGTTCTGAATGGAGCAAAACCTTTGGCATGCTATATTTTGAAACCAAGGAGAATTGAATAGAATGTCAAGAAACTCTCATGGTTGTTCTTTTGGGCGTACCTGCTAATTAGTCACTATTCTAGCTAATATTTGCTCAGAAAGTGAAAGGAATGTAAGTATATTTATGCATGTGTTTTAGTCAGTTCTACACCAAAACTTATTTTAAAAATAATTTTCCTCAGATCATTTTTTATTCAAAGGCCCTTGAAAGCTAATGCAGGAATGTTATTCCTATGGGCTTACAGGCAGGAAGATTATCTGAATTGTTTTAATGAATAATGCCTTGGGAGAAGAACTGCCTTTGGGTATTTTTTCTGTGGTCCAGAAATCCAGATAACAAAAGTCATGACAAAGTTCCATGCAAATTTATATTTTTCTTAAATTGTGCTAATTTGCTACAACATAAGAATTTGTAGTTGTATTTTAGTGATTAACCTCCTAGCTCTCTTCTATCGTCTATTCTTCACAGCTGGGTAAGAATTCAAGATATGCAGAACATTATTCACCTCCCACCGAAATCAATAATGAGACTTCTATGGAAGCTCATATAAATTTCATTAATCCCTTAATAATGTATATTTTGATAATGATTGTATCCTCTCCCATGCTGCCTTACTAAGTGGGCAAAGTGCTTCCTATCCCAAGGCAATGCATAATGCAATGTATAATCACAGCAGCTGAATGACTTCATATCTACTGCTATGAGTTAATATCTTGAACCAGCAGTTATACATTAGCTTGAACATAACTGACTCCATTTTTTACTTGCTCCTGAGTATTTCTTATATCTTCACTTCATAGCACTGCCAGATGCGATTACACAACATTTTCCATGCAAAGACCCTCTTTCCAACTGTGAAGACTTTGTCAAAATTTTAAGACATTTTTAATGTTTTAAGTTGAAAATTTATAGATTTTTGATCCACTTGCGCGAAGTGTTTTTTGCAGGAGGAGGTGGAAATACTTTAATGAGAATGTAGCAAGAGTATAAATTGCTTGATATATCACATATTGCATCATCATGGAATTTGGTGGGGACTTGCTTATGTTTGAAAATCATGCCTTGCCAACTACATTTGAAAAGCCAAACACTTTTCCATTAGAACTGACCAGAAATCAAGTTATTCTTACGACCGCTGATGCCATCCTAGGGTGTTACATTTAGCCCAGAGGGATCCTGGTATTTCTATTGTGTGGTAAAGCATTTAATGGATGCCAAATCAAACTCTTAACCTTTCTGTAATTCAGCAGGAAAGTAAACTAGACACTGGGAAACAGAATCAAACCCTTCTGATAAACATGTTTGCTTTGCTAATAAGTTTGAAGGGGTTTTTTTGCCCCAACACTAATGTAAGACAAGAACAGTAAGTAAGTTGATGTTGGTTTTAACCAGATGAGAACTTCTTCCACCCTGATCATTTAGTATAAGCATGACCATGGGTACGTGAGAGAAAACGTCCATCCAAACCAATACCCCATCTGTGGCCATTCCAACATAGAATGCCAAGGAAAGAGCTAAGCAGGCACAAAATGATAATTCTGATGAATACCCTTGAATGCTCCACACACATGTGACTCAGGGGAGCTTGATCCTTTGAGACCACTGTCTCTATGGATTTCTTGTTGTTGGTTTTGTTGTTGTTATTGCTTTGTTTGTTGTTATAAAGGACATATGGATCATGGTTGCAGTCAGTAGAGAAGAAGCAAACAAAATGGAACTTAGAAGACCTTTAACTTCCCATAAAATTTCTTTGGACTGACCAATTTCGTGCTCTTCATTACTTTCTGTAGCAGCTCAGCTGATGCCAGCACACAAGTTCTCACTGCCCTTTTTTTTTTGTCTTTGCTGTTGCTGTGTGCCAGCTTCCTCTTAGACAAGCAAAGGAGAGGTGGGAAGTGCAGCACTGCCTGGGAGAGAGGGGAAAAGAAGAAAGTGGGCCTTGGGGATCATACAGGGAGAATAGCTGGAATGAATGAGTGAGGAGGCAGAATGCAGAAAGGTGTCAGAGGGAAGTGGATACATGTGGATGAGTGAGAAAGCTGAGATTATGTGTGAGGTAGGAAATGAAAAAATGAATGAGATATATCACTATTTGGACCTCCAGATCCTGGAGACAAACTAAATGAAACGCAATTAAAGATACTGGCTGGCCTTTGTGACTAAAAGAGTTAAACAACTTGGTATAAAGAATTCCTTTCTGTGCTGTTCTGGGCAAGCCATGAAAAGGACGTCATGCTTCTGAATTTTATTTGTCTTGGAGGTGGTGCACGGACATCCTTGTATCTCAGAATCTCCTTTAGGTGACATTGCTTGCTGGAGTGTAAGAAAAGTTTCTGTCACCAGTCAGCTTTGATCCCTCCCTCTCTTTGATGACTACTGTTCCCTCCATGAAAACTGTGACTACTGTCTGAAAACTAGCAGAGCAGGGAGAACATTACAGAAATAATTAGCAAAATCCTGGTTTTAAGCAGTTGTCTGTTTCCTTTAAGCTTCATAAACAGCACAGGTAACACTAGATGCTTATTACTGTTCCCTCTCTCCTCTCTTCCGTGTCTTTATGTTACCTTTTATCTCTAAGAATTCTCACGTTCCTTGTTTGTACAGTACAGCAGAGAGTAATTCTATGCTCTTCTTCTACAGGCACCACCATGGCTTAATAAATATCTGAATAAATAAAAATAGGACAATGCAGAGAGATGTAAACAAAATTAAACTCTAATCTAGTTTGGCAAAGCATGCATGTGCATATTTCAAAGAATTGAATCAGAGCATAGGATATTATGCTGCCTAGCATAGGAAAATCCTGGTCCATGTGAACGGAGTTCTTAGCTGTTATGGTAAAGCTAATGCCAAGCATGCAGTTAGTTTATTCTGAAAAGCCTGTGTTCTTAAATTACCTTTTTGAACAATATGTGGAATGGAATTGAGTTTTAAATAGAATCTGACTTTACAGACATCAGTAATCCCAGTTGTTCCAACACAGCAATTCGTGAACTTAAGAGTTTCATAAATTCTCAAGAATGTTGCTGTGTTGATACCTAAGAACCAGTACCCCACAGCCACGAAATGGTAATGTTCTTAATGAAATACAATCAGAAAACTATAAAAAAATACAACAGACAAGGGAGGGAGAAAAAAAGAAAAACAAAGAGGGAGAGAGAGTAGACAGACTAGGACTGCCGTTTCCTTGTTGCTCATTCCTTCCTCTAAAGAAACGTTTCTCATGCTGCTGCATGATTTTCGCAGAAATACTTCAACTAAAACTCCCAATCCTTGTTCAGTTTCTATAGCCTTCACATGGCTTCCAGACAGACAGTCTTGATTACTTTTATTGATCTTTTCATCAAAGAGTACATTTTTGATGAGGATTTACTTTATCTACTAACAATTATTTTACAGGGCTCTGATCTGTCAGCATGTGCATTGTGTTAGGGTAGAGTCAAGACCATGCTTCAAGGATGTTTTTAGGCACCAAACGAAGGTAATACAACTCACCCACAATGGCAGTCTCTGTCTGACTGTTTGCTCTGTATAGATTCAGTTTGTGTGACGCTGTTAAATATCCAAGCCTTTGTCAAAATGAATAGGAGATTTATTACCAGAGATAAAATGACAACTACTCTCAACCTCTGCAGAACTCAAGGGCAAAGCAGGTTTTCCAGTTAGAAGGACTTTGTCCACTACCAGCAGCTAATGACATTACATGCTTGGATAAAAGTGGAGGACCCTGAAAACTCCTGCCATGAAACCTGATTCAGTAAAACAAGCAACCATCACAGCCCCAAACACACTAATGTTAGTAGCAGAGGGACCAATCTTTTCTGCTGGGAACAAGCTCTCGAGACCCAGGCCCCTTGTGGTTTACAGGTGAAATGCTGACTGCTTGTTTAGAGCTTTACTTGATTGTTGGCATATGTGCCTTATATGCAGTGCAGTGAAATGTACATGTAACACTACAGGAATTAAAAAACAGCTGTTGTACCTGGACAGTGAGTGGAAGTGAGTCCTACATGTCCCTTGTACATTTAGCAACATATATGTATGTCACAGTAGTAATATTGATTGTTTAGGCTGTTTATAGTGGAACAGAAGCCCAGCAAGAAAGCCAGACTTCAAACATATTTCTAAAATAATGCAGGATTTTTCTTCAAGTGTCAATGATGCTAATGTTTTCCTGGAGCTGACTGTGGGCCAGATTTTGCCCTGTCTGTGCAAATCAAGTCTTCTGGCTTCAGCTGAACAGGCTAGGAGAGCAGGATTTGGTTGGATTACACCACTTCCTGAGGTAGATATACCTAAGAAATAACTCTCTCTAAACTGACTGGAGGTCTCCTGTGCCAAAAAGCTCGCATAATTTTTCTAATTATGCCAGCTGAGCCAATAAAACATTGCTTCTTCCTATAAACCTTATATTACGTCTGACTTTGATTTTAAGGGGTAGGGCTAGATAGATTTCAGAGCAGTAGGGGTACAATTAGCTCCACTGATAGTAAGAGAAAGAAACCTGTTTGAAATAAAAACAACAATAGACAACAAATCTGCATTTTCCCTGTAGATCTTTTCCCTTTTGGGACCCTTGGGCACTAACTGCAGAAAGTATTCTCAGTATGACAGATTATATATATATAAATGCAGATTGCTTAACACAGCTGAAGAATCTGAGTCACATCCTAGATGACACACAACCTTTTGGGAGAAAGGAACAAAATAACCTCTTGCCTCAAGCAAAACTCTGTTTGCTATTGCATTGTATAGAAGCTTAAGGTTGACAAGATAGACCAATGATCTTCTATGCAACTGCTGATCGGGGAATAAATCAAATGCACAGCTGTGAAAATTCCTATGTGATTCTGAAAGCAGCTCTTTGTATTTCCTGGAGACTAATAATGAAATTCCTTCAGAAAAGTGAAAGCTTATTAATTTAATTTAAAATATAAACACACACTCTGATTAAAAAAAAAAAAGTTTAAAATAGGTATTTCAAAACTTTAAAAAGTTGTATGTCAATAATCAGAATTAAAGTCAGTAGCCTACATGATGTAACAGAAGAAAGGCAATATAATCATAAGTACAAATATGCATTAAGATACATGATACAATGGATATTAAGAATGAAACAAAGAATAAATAACAAGACAGACATAGCCTCAAGGAATACAAGCAGGGATAGAATTGTTCTTTCAGTAGGGTGGAAAACAGGCTGTCCTTGTGTATGTTCTGTTGTTTCCTTACAAGCGACATGTTTGATCCTGACAGTCATTACTTTTCCAGTCAGGATACCTGAGTTCATTGGTATGACACATCAGATTCTCAGCACTGCCAGAATACAGTTTGGCACACTCTGTGGAGAGGAATACGTGCAGCTTTGAGTCTCTCCTGTATTGTCCTGACTCAGCCCACCATATAAACTAACAGAATCCTCAGGTTTGCCTGAAGATCCTGTGAACAGAGCAGGGATGTGCTCGCAGCAGAGACCAGGAGAGCATCTGCTAAGACACAAGTGGCTGTGAAAAGCAGCACCAATGCAACCAGGCAACCAGGGTCCACCAGCAAAACTTGCTGATGAAAACAAAGGGGTTGGAAAAACTACATACTTTCAAAAACCAGCTGGTTACATTTTTCTTTTTCTTCTCTTTTAACCTTTTAAGAAGATAAACCCATACCAAATCCTAGTGACGTTAGAAACTTGACTTTATGGAGAATGGTGGAGTAGTTTGCTTTGTTCACCTGTGTATAAATACCATGTGTATACCACCTGTATAAATACTGCATGGTGTGTGCTTTGCCACAGGGGATATAGGATGGAAAAAGGGCATTTCCATGCCCCGTCTGCAGGGGCTGACCCCAGGGCTGCAGCAGGGCCAGCACACCCCTCTTGGGGCCTCAGCGGTGTTGGGGATCTGTTTGCCAGCAGCACTTTTCAACCCTTTACATGTAATCTTGGGCAGGAGTCAGCAGGTTACCTCACTCAGGTGGATTAACCTGTGCTCCACTAAGTTATTTTGAGGTGGAAAACTTGTGATTTCATTTGCAGTGCCTGTTTGCAGTAGGGGATGGGCTCGTTCTGATCCAAATTCCTGTCTGGAAAAAAAAAAGGAAGGAACTATTAAAAGAAAGGCAAAAGCAAAGTCCCAGCCCTTTCAGGCGCAATCTTGGTTGTTGTCCCAGTAGCAGAATTGCAGCAGAGTTGCCAAGTCCTCTCAGAAGGGGTTTCCCAAAGAAAAGGGTTTCCCATGCTGCAGGTAGATACCTTGCTGCCTTTTCCCTGGAGAAGAAGGGATGCTGGTGAATTGCTGTCCTTGGAGCAGTACGTGCCCTGTGTGTGTGGCACAGGCGCTGACAGCCCCTCTCTGCACGGGGGTGTACTGACAGAAATCACACTTGGCAGCCCCTTTCTCTGGGAGTCAGGCAACACCTCGCATTGGGGTGGACATTATCCTTAGGGGCTCTACCAGGAGCAAGGTTTTTCCTGCTACTGGTGCCCACATCCAGCAGGGTCCTGTGGGGTTAATCGGCTGTACCTGAAAATGCCCTGGTGAAGGGGGTCCTCCTCCTTATGTATTTCTCAGTATTTCTTGGGAGGACACTCCTGGAGCTCAGTTAGTTTTGGGTTAGGCCCTGGGAAGGACACAACCTCCTTCTTCCTGGCCTCTCACAGCTCCTGTACTACCAATTTTTTTGCAGCATCTTCAACAGTTTGTGATAGCCATGGGGGTGTTTTGAGTGGGAAAAGCTCTCAGAAGAGTGGTTGTTCTCTTTCTTCCCTCCCAAAAAGCTCTTTCAGCATGGATGAACTGGTTGTGGCACATTCAGATAAATTTGTTTCATCCCATACTGATTACTCTGAGTCCTTGTAAAAGGAGCTTTCGAAGAGAAGTGTGAGGCACAATGTGGCTAGATTCTTTATTACTTAATGGTATTTGTGACTGAATTGTGTATGAGAAATTATTTGTAATGTATTACATTAATTATATCTTTGATACAAGCTTTTAAAAACCATAGTTTCCAGGATTGAAGTAATTTGCTACTGGGTGACTTTCTCATGGGCATATTATTTCTGAATCCTTAGCTTGGCCACATCAACAGATCAGATGAATCTCAATTAGCCTAAAGTGAATTGGCAACTGAAAGAAATAAACCTGACTTTAGAAAAATGGCTCTCTCTTTATCTTCTCTATCATAAATGCAAGAAAGATTGTGGTTCTCATGCTGTGCTTTGTGTGTAACTTCCAGCATACGAAGGCCTGGTGATCTTGTCACATGTGCTGGAAAAATCATGTAATAACACCAGCATGACCATACCAGAATGAATGAACCAAGGGTAAATTCTCTACATCTCTGGTAGTTTTTAACCCTTGTATGTTCCTCAGATGTGCTTCCTCAGTGGGGTGAGGTGTCCTTACTGAGGCATCTGGGATGCTCAGTGACTTTTTCAGTTGGGTGGATGAGCTGTAAAAAAGAGTCTCTAAGCCATTTTTGTAGTTTCCTGGAAGTCTCAGAGATTAGTCACAGTGCATATTTGTATTTTTCTGTCAGGTAAATCGAGATCCTGCTAGCATCATGTCCACTGTAGTTACATCAGTGTAATGCTGACAAGTTTTATCATGTGTCTTGCAGTGCAGGCTGGCCTTGATGGCCTTGATGGCCTTGTGGCTTAGGATCACTGTTTTGTGTGAAATTCTGCTTCAGGAGCACTCCTTTGGTTCTGCAAAGCGCGTCTTTGGTACTGAGGAAGAAGAGCTCATGAGCTTTGTGAAGTTTGCAGGAGCTGAGTGGACTCAAACTGTTCTTTGCCCTTTCTCTGCAGTGTACTCCGAGCCTGGAGAGGTAAGAAGTGGCAGAGGAGAGTAGATCACATAATCTTTTAATCAGCTGAAGTCTTCCTTGTGCCAAATAAGTGACTGATGATTTAAAGCTCTTTTATAGTGCAGTTGTGTCACAGGAGAATATAGCCCATACTGCTTACTACAAAAAACATCAACTCTATCCCAGCCAAAACCAGCACACAGTGACTAACAAACTTTACAATATTTTATTTTATAAAAGCCCAGATAATATTGGAAATCCAAATGTTGTTTAGGTTGAAAATTTACTTATGATGGAATCTCAACTGGGATTGAAATACTGTTTATTGAAATACTGTTCGGTAAAATCCTGTATAGTATTACTGAGGGATGGATAACATTGTTCCCATAGCTTCCTTGCTAAATGTAATGGTTAGATCAAGTGTACTGTGACAACTTTATTATGAATGCTATAAAACTACTCCTTGCCATGAGGTATGTGAGGTAATGTTTTGCATTATCTTCAGTTGACCAAATTTAGTGCAATTACAATGCTCACTTCCTGTAAAATAGCAGATATCTGAATAATGGACCTTAATTACCATCAGAATGAGGTCATAAAGCACAAAACACTGATAGCAGAGCAAATGATAAAACTACATCAGGTAGAATAATCTCGTTCTCCAGAATACAGAGCAAACAGCAATTAATGTGAATAAGAAATTCAGTTCTGTTGTGGCAGGAGGTCATTCCCTGAAGGTGTTTATCATGCCTTTTCTGCAGATTTTCATGTTATGGCTGTGTTGCAGTTGGCAGCCGTGTGCTTCAGTAGCTGTGACATTGAGTAATGACAGAAAGCTCTGGTTTGGCCCTACAGCTCTCTAGAGATCAGTTAAACTGGAGTGAGAGTTTTTCATTGACTCCTTGCTGAGTGAGGGAACAGCTGCAGAGTTCAGAGAATCTGATATTCTCTGAAACAAAAGCCAGTTTCAAATTTGCCTTGGAGTCATGCTTCTCTCAAATATTTTGGACTTTTTTTCTTTTTTTTTTTTTTTTTAGTCAGTGAATCCCAGTAACAATCTTGAAGATATCCTTGTAGATAGACTGGTGCAAATGCAGAAGCAGTGGTTAGTTTCAGAACTGGCTACTAAGACTCAAGCATTTTCATTTTGTGAGATTAAGTGTGTGAGATATCCATAATTACGCTATTTAAGAGCTCCATTTTTGACTGCCTGGACAGTCTTTTGCTTTCTTAAAACAGAAGGAGGCAAAATTGGGATTTCATTTGTATGTATGGTTGTAACAGAAGGAGAGTAGTTAGAGGCAGGCAGAATAAGTTTCTGTCTATTTAAGAAAACCCAAACCCAGTTATTTTAATAGTGGAAACATTTGCTGGTTACTTATTATCAAATTGTTGCAATAAATAGGAGTTATAATGAATGCCAAAAGAAATCTGAGACTCAAGAAGGAAGATAATTTTTGAAACAGTAAGGAGAAAAGGAAAATTTGACAATAATGACCACTGCATCCTCTGCAAAAATGTACTTCCTGTACATTTATAATTGTTTTATTCTTACATTAATAATGTTTGAATAGAATTAGTCTCCTTTTCTGTTGTAAAACTCTGTCTTAATCTGGCTTGTTGCAAGAGGGTGGCTTTTTGCAATGATTAGAACAAAACCTACTGAAGAAGTAAAAAGCTTCCTTCTTAGAGTTGGGTTTTACTATTATAAAGGGTGGCTTCCATTCTTGAGTTCTCTATTATCAGCCCAGCTCCTGAATTGTGCCACAAACAACCCTAAGTCCTTTGATAGCTGTTTTCAGAACATGATGTCGTTTAAACACTGTCTTGCTTTAAGAGGCAAATGAACTACTTGAAGTGGAATCCTAGCCTGGAATCTGAATAGACATATAATTTCAGGTCAGAGTTTATATGTTGCTGATAATTACAAAGCATAATTGAAAAGTGATTATTAGTCATTTGTTATTTACACTGCAGAGTTTTAATTGTTGTGTGAAGAAGGAATAATTATAAGCTGGTAATGGAATAATTGAGCTACTTAACAAGAGACCTGAGTGGACAGCAAAGGCATGAATGCCCATTAATTCAATATTGAAATTAGATGCTAAACCTTTGGATGCTGGTGAGTTTTTTCAGCTGGAATAACTTCTAAGTGAATGATTTCTCTGCTGCAACTTATTTGTGTTCCAAAGATGATCAGGTAAGAAAAAATAATCAAGCAATATATGAACCAGTCTTGTTATGTTACGTGGAATGGATGCTTGCAGATTCAGCAGTTAAGTCAAGGGCAAAGTTCATCATCAGGATCTGAAAGTAAGGAATAGTTGTGTGGCTCACTTTGAAGTGCCTGGAAAGAAACCCTTTTGACAGCAAACCTGTTCACCCAGGCCTGTAAACTGTGAGCCCAGAGCCCTCTGGTGTTGCTGTCGGTGTAACAAACATTAACCATCTACACCAGCACAGTTCAGGGCGACCTGGAGGTGTTCTGACCTGTGTCAGGAAAGACCTGCCAAGCCAATCACTTTCTCCCACCCAATCATTTATTGACTCTATTATTTATCTATGGTTTTAAAAAATGATTAGTTATTTTTCAGAAGGGTAAGTGGTTTCATCTACCCTAATTTTTAGGGAGGTTTACTTTGGTGCTGTTACCCAGTCTGTGTCAGCAACAACTCAGAGCAAAGATAGGTCCTGTGAAAGGAAAATTTAGGAAGACTGAAAGGCTGCTCAACTACATCCGTTGCAGTCCTCTGGTTTTCATTTACTCCATGTCTTGTTTCAAGACCTTTCATTTTGTCCTTAATGCCCAAAGCATGTTGTCCCTCTGTCCTCCTTTTGAATTGGGGGTTCTCATTTGCTCTTTCCTAGCACTGGGACTGCATCTGTGCTAGAAATCCTTTCTTCTCCAAGGGTCTGCAGTACTTCCTGAGCCACAGGTTTGGTGTGCCTCCACAATTTACCTTGGCTTATGTGTCCCTTGCTTCCCGTCTCCCCATGCCAGGACTGAAGCCTGTCAATTCCCTTGCTTCTATTTCTGATTTTTCTTTTCTTCTTATGCCATCAAACTCTTCTGTCCCTGCCATTATCATGCCATTATCACCTCTCAGTCTTCCCATGTGCCACTTCTTCCCTTCTATTCTTCCTCATTGTGTTCGTTTTTTCTCTTTCCTGTATGAAGTAGCTGATGGTACAGACATATTACACAGAGAGATCTGCAGGAAAGAGGATATCCTCTGGAATGTTGAGATACAGGCTTTGTATGGAAAAACAACTAATGATCTTCAAGCTTTAAATTTATCATCACAATCAGGTGTATATTGATTGACAAATCTTTTTTCTGTATGCTTATGTTCTTTTATCATTTTTACGTTAGGTGTTAGTAAAGTAAGTTTCCCAATGCTACATGGTCCACATTTAGGGTTTGATGGAATGGCAGGCCAAACTCTATCTCCGCAGATGAAAAAGTCTCCTTGTGGTAATTGTAAAGGAACATGGTTGGGTGCTGTCTGTAAGACTGAGGTGAAATTGCACCAAGATGTCACATTTTTGTATAATGCATGATTTGGAGTGACATGTCTGATTTTGTTTTTAATTCTGTTTTGAACTGGAGAATCAAATATTATGCAAAAATCCATTCTTACTGAGCCAAGGATTTCCAATTCTTGAGGTTCATAGGGTGTCTTAGGGAGAAATTTAGTCCACACCCCCCATTCCACTGCAGGATTCATGACGAATCGTGAAAGATCTGAAGAGGCATTTTTCGGTATTGGCCAATTGTCTACTGATAAACCAACCACGCAGGTTGAAAATGGCTTTTCTGGACTTGAGTAAGTCAAACAAATGGTATCCAAGCCTGAGGCATTGGCTAAGGTTACCCAAACATTTTTGGTTGACTCCCGGGCAGGATCACGTTACTTAAGGCAAACAGTGAAATAATAGGGTACAAGTAGGATACCTGAAGTAGTTCCATGTTTTTCTTTGGTTTCTTTTCTCAGTCTCATTTTGAGACAAGCCAATCATAAGGCACAAAAATTATTTCTTTTGCATTCAAGTCTGCAAATTTGGACCTCTTTGGATTCTCTTTAAAGTTCTCTCCAATTACTGTGGAGATGAGGACTATTTCCTCCTTTGTGACCTAATATAATTCTGAATCATAACATGTTCCACACTATGCACTTGTCAACAAGGCTTTACGATACCAACAATTCCCACACTACTATACTGGCACAAACCCCAAAGTTCACAGCTTCTGCATGTGGGACGAAAGATGTTTATCATCAGCTGCGGTCTTTTTTGCAGTTCCCGTCTATGTGCTTGCTTCTCTGCTTCCAGGGGTGTCTGAGTATTCCTGTAGTTTGTAGGGCTTCATGTTTTTTGAAGGAATCCACTTTGGACCAGCACCTGTAGAGACACAAGCGTACCCTTTGCCCCAGGTTATTAGTGAGAATGGGCCTTCAATTTTCCCGGTCTCTGGATTTCTGATCAAAACTAAAGGGTTTTCCTTTAACTTTGCTTGTGTGGTGTTGGAAAAATGTCTGATTATTGGCGGATTTGGTTCTGCAAAAGAGCTGTTTAAAAAATTTAAAACGTAGAGGGCTTTATTCAAGCGCGTTTGAGGAGTAGCCTCTGCCTCCCCCCCTTTTTGTTTATCCAAATGGAATTTTAAAGTTTGCTGTGTTTTTTCAATGATTGCTTGCCCTGTAGGAGAATGAGGAATACCAAAGGAGTGACGTACACCCCAATTCATTAGGAATTTATGTAGCTCCTTTGCTATGTAAGCTGGACCATTGTCTGTTTTCATTTCTTGAGGCACATCTAATGATGCAAATGCTTGCAGGAAATGCTGACGTGCATGTTTCGCTGTTTCTCCTGTGTGCAAGGAAGCAAAAACTGCATTGGAAACCAAGAATTCTTGTTCGGACTCAGTTATTTATTATATCTTATCAGTAATACAGCTGCACAGGCTGTATTAATTACAGGCAAGGTAACAGGGTGGAAAATGGCCGTGAGTTCTAACTTCCAAGGCTTTTTAAAGTCTAAATTAACCAATGTCTTGGTTTGAAAGACAGGTGTCTGCTAAGGAAGGCAGGAGCCTCCCTTGGAATGGCAGATGCGACCCCCCTTCCCTCCAAGTTAATTTTGAAATCAAGGGGCTTTTAGGCAAAGATGTGGGAAATAGGAATAACAGTTCTTTACTATTATATATCTCTATGTGTATAACCAGTCAAGCAAACAACAATAACTATGGCAGTAACAGCAAACAATCACAAACCCAGTCCCAGCCTTCTCAGCTGTCAGGCCCTTTTCCCCTCGGGTGCAGTTCCGCTCGCAGCCGGCAGGGGCGCTGGCGGCTCCCGGTGAGCAGGGCAGGTGCGATGGTTCCCCCGCGGCTGCAGGGGGCGCTCCGGAGCGAGCTCGGGGAGCACGCGGCACCGGTGCCCTGGGATCCCGGGAAGGGATGGAACAAAGGCTTCACAAACCCCTGGGCAGCCGATCCCGGTGTCCGGCCAGACCCTCAGGAAGAGCAGGCTGGAACGGCAGGGACGAGCACAAATCCCGGATGGCAGATGAGATGTGTCCAAACGAGGAAACCCCCCGGAGGTCTGGGCAGGCAGGGCGAGTAGGGTTACAACGTAGCAAAGGCTCAAAACAGCGGCGGGAGCAGGGCAGCCATGGCCCAGCTCCCACCGGGGTAGGGAAGGCGGGCTTGGGATCCGGGGTTTTCTCTGGCAGAAGAAAAAGCAGCCGACGAAATAGCCTCTCTCTCTGTCCAAGCGCTGGGGACCGACTGCCCACACACCCTGGTGAAACAAAAGAGTAGCCAGATACACCCCACCACCATAACCACCCCTTTTGTCTTCTGAAGTACCCAGCCATTTGTCCCCCTAGCAACACGTATGGGGAAAATTCCTTTAACAGAAAAAAGATAACAAACAAGGAGAGCTCCTAAAACCCCAACAACCAATGATGAAATACCAAGTAATATGTTTTTATTTATAATCCAATTACTAACTTTTCATGTCCCGCAGTGTGGGACTTTTGACCCAATAGCATAAACCCTAGATTTTTGAAGAAGAAGGAGAAAGGGGAAAGGAAGGAGAGCCACACCCAAATTCCTCCATATTGTAACCTATATCCCCTAAACCTAATTTTCTACATCTCTACATATTCCACCCAGTGATATAAGTTTTAATTACACAGCAACAACCTCAGTGTTATCACACAATTTAGGGAGCTTTTCCCAAGGTTTTGGGTCGAATACAGTGTACTTCTGAGGATCACTGCTTGTCAGCACTGAAAGGCTGAAATTCTCAGAATGCAGGGTTCCAACAAAGGAGTCCTCACGGAGGGGGGGGGGGGGGGGGGGGGGGGGGGGGCCGCCCCACCTCTCATCTATCTCCTGGACAGCCTCAGGAACGCAATCATTCACTTGAGGCCAAAGGGAGCTGGTTACCGAAACTGGGTGAGGCATGCCTCCAGCTCCTCTTGCTGCGTGCTGAATCCAGACAGTGCAAGGATCCCAGACGAGTTCCCAATTTTCAGGAAAATTCATGTCCAAAAAAGGAGGCAGAGGAGTCCTGCTGCTTTATTCGAATAAAGGGAGAGAGTCCACTGGGGCACATGCCTGCAGGATTTCTCTCTTGCGCTCTTGGAGGGCGCAGGCCCTTTTTATCCCAAACTCCCGGCCGCATCTCACCCTCTTCCTTTCCCCAGTGGCTGAGGTACAGGGAAGGTACCCTGTTGGGGTTCTGCTACAGTGGGGATACTGTAACACACATACCAAACAAGGAGTCCTGTGGAAAAGAAATATATATGGACAGATTCTTGGTAGATGTTTCAGAGATGTTTATTTCTCCAGCCGCATGGCCGGGGCTCTGCCGAGGAACTCTCTCAATCACCAGACCCGAGGGTCCTTGCCCGCGCAGGGGAACACAAAACAACCAATGGGGAACGAGGCTGACCAGGGGCAGGGAAACCCCGTGTCTCCCGCCCCAGGGCCCCTCTCCCAGGGCTACATGGCAGGGGGAGGGACCCTGACAGGGTTCCTCCCCCCTGGTGTGGGGTCTGGGGGGAGGGGGACCCTGGGGTGGCGGCACGGGGTTTCCCTACTCCCTGGTCAGACTTGTTCCCCATTGGTTGTTTTGTGTTTCCCTGCCCAGGAAGGACCCTGCTGGTCTGGTGATTGCCACAGTTCTTTGGCAGTCCCCGGCCATGCAGCTGGAAAAGAGACATCTCTGAAAAACATCTATCAAGAATTGGTCCTTGTATTTTTTCATGGGCCTTGCTGTCTTACGCATGTTACAAAAATCCCCACTGCAACAATGGTGGAGAATGTGGGCATAACAATCCCTTGGAGACAGTGCCTGTGAAATAACTAAACTTCTGAAGATCCCCGAAAATTCGTGAGTAAAAAACACTCAAGATCTCTCTTCTCGCCTTGGCTTGGCTGTTCTCTCTGGACTATGGAGGAATCGTGGGAAATGTGGCTGTCTAAGCTGCAGAAAGAAATGTATCTACAAGTTAAAGGAACCCTGGCACAACAAAACAGGAAACTTGCTCCGGGAGATCTAGAACATCTTTTTGACTGGCTTTTCAAAAATTTCTTTGATATTTCTTGAGACTTACTTTTTGATATTAATCCTCCTGGAATTGGTAACTTGAATTTTTGGTCTGAGATCTTGGGTGAGATAATAGCTCAATCAAAACATGCACTAGTGATAGAACTTCTCTGTGCATCTCCTGTAATCAGTGAAGCTCTTCAGGAGCATTTGCATGGTCCCATTACCTCTGTGGTGGAAGATGACTGTCATCACACAGCTGAGACTGCGCGGCGGCCATCCCAGGGGTGCGTGACTGCAGCCACAGGGTCTCCTCTACCCGTGCCAGTGGAGGTGCCTGCACTGGATGTGCCCGGCCCCCTTGGGAGCCCACGCCTTATCGCGGACCCCATCCCTGTCTCGGGGTCCCTGGCTGCGCGACCGCGAGTGAGGGAGTGACGCCGCAGGCGCTGTGGGTGCCGTGGGCCACGTGCAGCAGAGAGGCGGCCCCCACGAGCAGCCAGGAACCGGGGGTCGGCGTGGAAACCCGCTCTGAGCACACGGCTCGGAGAGCTCTGTGGAGGGAGAAGCGGCGGTTTCCACAGCGACATGAGAAGCCGCGCAGCACAGCACCGAGCCGAAGCAGTGCCGCTCAGAGGGCGTGGAGCAGCAGCAACGTGGGGGTCTGACTGAGACGTTGGAGTCGGCGAGGCAGCGGCTGCGCAGGACCAGCAGCCACGACACAGACACAAGCACGTAATAGAAGTTTTAGCTACGAACATCACAGGAACTGTGAAATGGTACAATGTCAAAAACAACTATGGATGTGACAACCACGAAGATGTATTCATCCATAGAACTGCCATTAAAAGGAATAGGCCTGAAAAATACCTCCAAAGTGTAGGAGATGGAGAAGTTGTACAATTAGATATTGTCCAAGGAAGAAAAGGCCCACAGGCGGCCCACGTGACAGGGCCTGGGGGTATTCCAGTCAAAGGCAGCCGTTATGCACAAAATTATAAACAATATCCATCCCAGCAACCTCCCTACCTGCAGCCTTCTTTCCCCTTTTACCCCAAACCCAATATGAACCCTTTCCTAAGTTTACCCCATCTCCAATTTATCCCTAATCCATTTTTCACCCCATGGCTTCCCTATACAATTCCCTTTCCCCACAACTCCAATGCTGGGGGGGGGTGAAAAAGGGGAGGGAAGAAATTAACTATTTTTGTTTAGAGTTGCAACAGGTACGAATGGAAGAAACCCTCTCCTGCCTCAGTTTCCCCACAAAGCATGCTCAGAGAGTCTGGCCTCCCTTCTGCCAACCTTAAGATGTTCCAGAAAAAAAAAAAATCTGTTTGGACATTTAGAGACTCAGGAGGGTAGCTTGTTTTCTTTTGAAATTATTCTTGTTATCTTATGTTTATACAGTTGTTTTCAATGTTAAGTTTTAAATCTCTTTTTGTTAAAATAAAAGGGTGAAGTGTTGGGGTTCCTCGCCCCTAGCATGGGGTCCAGGGGAGGTGGACCCTGGGGTGGAGGCACAGGGCTTCCCTACTCCCTGGTTAATCTCATTCCCCATTGGTTGTTTTGTGCTCCCCTGCCCAGGAAGGACCCTGCTGGTCTGGTGATTGCCACAGTTCTTTGGCAGTCCCCAGCCATGTGGCTGGAGAAATAAACATCTCTGAAAAAACATCTACCAAGCATCAGTCCTTATATTTTTTCACGGGCCGCGCTGTCTTATGCATGTTGCAGAAATCCCCTCTGCAACAGTACCCCCTTCCTGAACCGCCTACTAATTGATAGCAGCTGAAGTGATGTGCTTGGAACACTCCCAAGTGTTTGCTTTTGAATGCTTTTCATTCAAAGCAGTATCAAAATGCTATAGGGGTTAGGTACCACAGCCTACATTGACTTTTGACCTGGAACTATGTTTTATGGAGCCAGCAACTCTCACACAAGGGATTCACTCAAGAGTCAAAGCAGACATGCTGTGAAATGCTCAAAATTTATTAATCATAATTGCTTTTTTGTTTCATAAGGGATAAAAATAAAATAATATTCAAAAACAAAAGAAAATATACCATACCCAGACAACATGACTAAGAAATAGGATAACATTAATTCTGAAAGAAATGACCCAAAAAAATCAGTTTCCAAAAAAAATAATAAATAGCAGTGGTTCAACTTTTTAAAGCTTCCTAGTAAAGAATTTACATTTATTGTTATAATTATTATTATTATTATTATACTTCTGTTTAAAAAAATCCTTCATATGCCTGTGTTGGCAAATATATATATATATATATATATATATATTTCTTCTGTAAACAGTTAACCACATAAAATAAAAAAATCCATATTTTCATACAGCTACTATGCTGATGGTGTTATGTAAACAAAAAGTAGTGTGCAGCAGCTTCTCATAATAGGATTTTTTCCTTTTCCTCACAAAAACATGTAGGGAAGTATGTCCATCATAAATAGTTCAAAATAGTGAAGTTTATACTTTTGAAAAGATACAGCTTTCTACAGTCTAAGTTTTCCTCAACACAAAAAGAAATATATAGAAGCAGAGAGGTACAGTTTTCCTTGGGTTTTCTTTGTTTTGTGGATTTGTCTTTTGATTTTTCTCAGTGAACTGGAATGAAAATGTTATTAGAAGTCCAGAACTTCTCAGAAGACAAACAAACAGAAAATGTCAAGATGACCTTCTCCTTTTACACTCAAGGTGTAGAAGAAAAGACAAAAAAAATGAGAGATATACTGATAATGAAAACTGAAATTCTATAGACAGACATAGTGGGGATTTATGCAGAAAATATCATCTGTTCATCCAAAATTTTAGCTGCTCTTGACACTTTTGTATTTTTTGAAGTTTCTTTATTTAGTCTTATGCTCAGCCCTTTTTTGAGGGCTTCTTCCTAGTTCTAATTTTTGACATTCGCTTGTTCCTGAGAGGTCTTTATCTGCTGTGTCTCCTGCTGGGTGATGCACTCAGCATCCACACAGCTACATTTCTCCACATAGGTGTAGGAGTGATCAAGGGAGGTCCCATCACTGCATGTCAGAGTCACCTTTCTTTTGCTGGTCTTGATTTCCTGACAACACGAGCATTTGTGCACCATTGTGTTTGTAGTTTGAGAATATCTGATTGAAAAACCAATGAAAGAGAGAGATTCAGAGTTTATGTGAGAAATAACACTGCCCCTCCCACCCATTACAAAACATAACCACAAGTTGTGTGCTTGCATGTGGGACTATTACTCAATATTACCATTCTTACAGTATCGTGGCAAAATATAGCTAAATTGCTCCTCATTGTAAAAATTGATGACTCTAAGTCTTCATTAAGGCACAGAAAAAGTAAAAGAATTAATCCAGATCACATAGTGAGCCAGTCCAGTGAGAGCATAATGAGAAAAAAATAACCTCAGTTTTAAACGGGCAAAATCAAAATTTGTGTCTATTCACTGACACTGAACAGGCTGTTAAACACTGTGACTCTTGAGGTAATCAAGCTAGTACAACATCAAGTTAATTAACACAATGGAAACAGTTGACTGAGTGGATGTTGGACACACCAGAAAAACCACCTGTGATTTGCTTGATGTAACTGGTGTAAAGAGCAGAAGACAAGAGGCCACAATTATCTTTTATGCCACTTACCGTGAGTAAGCATCACAGCTACCTTCACAGTATGTTATCTCAACAGGTGCAGGAGATACACAGCCATTATAGTTGATGACAGTGGTAGTATTGTGCTTCTTACAAACTGAGGTCATCACAAAGCAAAGGAGAATAGGTTAAAATACATGTGCATATAAATAGATAGATGTGTATGATAGTTTGTAACCAATAACTAAGATGGATGGAGCTGAAGTAGGAAATTCAGTCACAGCGCATTTTTCTTTTAATTGTTGAGAGCCAAATGAAGGCTCTTGCTGTTTGTGTTATCAGTGGATGAAACTTTCCCTTTTTCTTATGCAACTTGGTGCAGGATGCAGAAATAAAGAGCAGTACTGTGGCAACTGCTCAAATCACACCCATCTCCCAGAACTGGCTTCCCTTTCCTCCTTAAAGAGGATGTATCTATGGAAATTGGAGAAGAGTCATAGCCCTCACCCTCCCACATAAAAGCCAGAATTCAACAGCAGGGGATGGTAAAGTTCACCATCTGTTTCTCAAGGACCTAAAATCCATACTGGAAACGTTCTGTTCCTTTCTTTTCCACCTGTTTCCTTTTTTACCCCAGTGAAGCAGTGAACCCAAATCTGGTCAGCTCATCTCTTCTGTCTATGTACCCATTGTGCAAAATGGGCTAATATACCTACTAAAGCACACATAATCAATACTTTTAACAAAATCATCATTACTTACGTTTCGGTATTCTTTGGCACACTAAACAGCAGCCATCTTCAGATAATCTGACATCATCCTTAAGTGGGAAAACATAAAAAGATAACTCAGGTTTCATATCTGCATACTAAAGCAGACTTTCCCTGCTTCCTAATTTTCTCTGGCACCAAAGACACTGGATTTTTTTGTATTGACATGGAATCTAATTCCAAGCAAGGCTAAATATTAAGGACACGTCACTAATATTAGTAAGTAGTAAGAGTTATTTGAAAGTTGAAATGGAGGAAACCCCTCAATTCAGTAGTATAATGCCAGCAAGCAATAAAGCTTGTGGCACATGTAGGGTAAAATATTGTGACCAAAGTCAGTACAGGTGAAGGATTATAACAGACAGGGTATCACAATTAATGAAGTAACTGACTTGCCAGAGCCTGGTTTTTGCTTCTAGGTCACTTGACACTTTTAGGAGTCCAAAATATTATGCTGTATCCTTTTCTCTAATGTCCAATACTCAGTGAGGATTGATGTATCACTCACTTTGAGTTGCTTTTCTGAGATAAAATTTGACTGGGACCAGGTTCTGAGAGGATAAAAGGAGAGCTA
The DNA here is from genome assembly GCF_017639235.1 of Corvus kubaryi. Taxonomy (NCBI): domain Eukaryota; kingdom Metazoa; phylum Chordata; class Aves; order Passeriformes; family Corvidae; genus Corvus; species Corvus kubaryi. Next base: position 6,165,402 of record NW_024581131.1, read on the forward strand.
CTTCCTGCATGATGCTTCTGCTAGTTATTTTCCTTGCACACGATGATCCTTCTATCACTGGTGTTAGGCACTGCAACCAAATATGAGAACTGGTAGAGCAGTACTTACTGGATCACACTCATCAAGGTTAATGGCAGGACAGTTTGTCTCTTTGACGACTTGAATGAACTGGTCAGCATGTTTTTCACATGTGTAAACAGTACAGTTATCACCAGATGGGTTCCAGTATTCTCCTTCCTGAAAGTAGTCAAAATTAAAGCAGATTAAAATCTTCTTATATAAAAATGAAACAAAACCCCCCCAATGTCTTATTTTTGCTGTGTATAGTAGTTTGATTATTCCAAACAACTTCCTTGAATTTCAGCTGATACTTATTTGCCGTATTATCATACTGCCATTAAGTGGTTTTTATTAACCAAGTGAAGAGGGTTTATTTTTATCTGGATATAGATGTGCTTTTTGTGTGAATAGGGTAAGTACCTGGACTCATTTGCAAAGAATAATTTGCATTTCAATGGTTTTGTCATTACAATTTATGGATGTGTCAAAATGCCTCCACAGATAAAATTATCTTTTGAGCAAAATGGGTGCTACAGTTTCAGAACTGGAGGCAAACAGAAGTGCATTGCTTTCACCTGTATATTTTCCTATGTTGATTTCTGAAAGCCATTGTTCAGTATCACGCAACAGTTGCTTCCAGAAGGCTCAGAACTGGTGTTTTGTGGCACAAGGTATTGTTTAAGCTGTGTGGAGACAGTCCAGTCCCTGCCTGAGTAAGCATTTGTCTAATATGAGAAAAGATGGAAGAAATAAATGTGACAAATAGAAGGAGAGGAAAGAATGAAAGACTAGTAGAGTTCCCCAAAAGTGAACTAAACCGGGGTAGTTACATGGAGCACGTGTGTAATGTTGTCTCCCACAGTCACTACACAAGCCGCTGCCTTGCAGGTGCCACAGCACTGTCCAGGTTCCACTGTATATTTATAGCCCTGTTTTGAAAGAAGTAGAGAGACAATGGCATTGAGTCAGGTCACTGATCCTAACTAGTAATTATTTGAGCTGAGTGGGGTAGGAGTTTCTGACAGCAGAATAGCACTCACCAACGGGCAGTACGTGTCACAGATGACAGGCTCGCACGTGACCAGAGTGTGGTGAGGCCTTGAGGGAGAGGATTCAGAGCAGGTACATTCTTCACAGGGGCCTGATGGAATGGCAGCTCCAGGCTACAGGAAGTTGGAAAAACCCATTATTAAAAACAAGTTGCTCTATGTATGCATGTCACAGACAATACAAAGGTGACCTATGTATAGGTTAAGCTATCCATAAATACAATTTTGGTTGTTTTATTTAAGCTGAGTTTCTGGTTTGGTGATACCAATTTTGGAATAAAATTCTGCTCATATAGAAAGGAAAGCAGAAAATGCTTTTGCTTGTACAGAGGATGTTGATGTGCTAACTCTGGTTAAATAATGAATAATGTTTTATCTCAGGCCTTCCTACAAAATATGGACCATGATAGGTGTCTCAAAAACACTGCACTGTGAACTATGTGAAAGTGTATTTTTATAGTGAGCAACTCTGTGTACTTACTGCATAATAGGTTCCGTTGACTTCACAGCCCTTTCCTGCAAGAAGGAAGAAGGAGGGGTAAGTTTTAAGAGGCAGAAATGCATGAAAAAACTTCTCATTTGTAGCTTTGTAGCTACAAAAAAACCCCCCAAAAACCAGTTTTGTAGGCCTGTGGCAGTGGCCTTAAAACACTCATTCACGACAAGGCCCAATATGGTAATACAGATAATTTGCATCTCTCTTATAAGGTTTTTGTAACTTAGAAAAATACAGCAGTAAATAGTACATGAAGAGGGTGCACAGTACTTACTGCATTCAAAGATAGGACAGCAGCTTCCAGGCTGCATTATTGTGATTATTTCCTGTCCCTCTAAGCACTGGGGTGTGATGTCAGGGCAGAGGCTTGTGTTGCAGTCTGTTTCAAGTAAGAATATAGAAAATATTAAGCTCAGAATTTTTAATTAAAGCAGTTTTGTTTTAAATGAACTTCTGAAGTTTTCCCATGGAGTAAATATGGTGTTTACACAAGATAGTTTAATGACTAATTCAAGCTATGTGCCCAGGTGTTTTCGATGTGAATGGGCTTTCCCATAACCTTTGTAAAACAAAACACTGGAACAGAGTGGTAATTGTTGGAAAGAGATCATTCCAAAGAGAAATTTGTACCAATGGGGAAATCTGATGACTTTCAGTGATTCTAGAACTTTCTTGAGCAACTTTTAAATATACAGGACTATTTTTTTAAAGTTAAGATAGTTTTCTTAATACTGGTCTTTGAAATAGAAAATGTTTTGAATGGTTTTCGTATATTGTTTCAGATAGTGGAAGTATTAAAGGCTTTCAATGTTAAATTACAGATGTTCAGTTACTTTTCTGTGTCTAACTATATAAAATCTTTTAATCTTTGTATTTGTTATCTTCAGGCATTTAGTATATGCTCTGCAGCAAGAAGGCTTTAAAAAGTGGGATGAGGGAGAAAAGTATTATGACATCAATGCAAAGTATCAAAAAATGAGAAATGATTGCTGAAGTTTCCTAAAATTAATACAGCATATTCCCCATGATAAAGAACTAAGACAGCACTTACAGCACTCAGTCCTAGTACAGCATGGATCTTCTGGTATCGGTATCTGAACAGGCATGTAACCTGGTTCTTCACAAAATACTTGCTGTGCTGGAGGACATTTGTGTTTTGTACACTTCACCTTAAGAGTATTTTTGTCACAGACACATTCCTGGCAATCTTTTGTCCATTTTTCTCCTGGCTAAATAAAAAAGAAAAACATAGGCAAAGGAAAGAAAAAAATTAAAGACAAATCAAACCAAAATAACTTTATTTGCTTCTATTTGACGTATTCACGGATATAGTGATAACTGATAATATCAGCTTTTTCATATTTTAGATTTTATAAGAGACCCTCAAACTGCTTATTGGGGGAAGATATTGGAGGCCACTAAAGGTTCTGAGTTCACAAAGCTCTTACTTTCTATTTGTTAATAGTGTTAGTATGAGAGTTACAGGAGTTCTAAAGGAGAAGTGATGGAGTCTTGCATCCATTTTTGAATAAGAAATTATCATATGATATACTCATTTTCACATTAGGTTTCTGGTTTCTATGCAGCTGAGGAACTAAGAATGCAGACCATGAACATGATAAGCAACAGGTAGACTTTGTTATTCATCTCTCCCTTCATTTCTAGTAACTTTAGTGAGCCAAATTTGTGAAAATAAAATAAGCATATCTGCCTAACTTCCACTACTACCATCTCTCTCATTCTCTCTTTTTTAAAGGGTTTTTTTCTGTATGTGAGGTTATTGAAAGAATATTTTATCACTTACTGTTAAATTCCTTAGGGGTGCTCTAACACTCATTATTTTTAAGACTGAAAGTGAACAAACATTTGTGACAAAGCTTTGGTTTAGTGGAACACTAAATATCCTCTTGTTTCACTTGTCTGTGCTCATTAAGCCACACGGATTGATACTCACCCATCTAGACATTCCATTTGGTTCCCTGCAGACTGGAAAGAAAAAAACAAACGAATGGGTATTTACGCCACTGAAAACTGACAAAGTAGTACCTATGTGCAGTTTCAAATAGAAATACTGTGAAGATAAATCTAACAATAAAATGAGTATGGAGACTAATTTTGCTGAACTGTAGAGTTCTACCATCTTGGTGGGTCTCTCGTAAGGAGGATGATGGGAAAAAAGGTAATATTGATTATTATTCCATTTTTAGTTGAGGATGCTTAAAGAGGCTGATTTGCAATGGTCTGACCACGTAGAAGATGACAATAGAACTCAGGCCTCCTGATTAACAATCCTGATCTCTATTTATTCCCCAAACTAGCTATGGATTACTTACAACACTCAGAGACACAGATGTTGCTCTCTGCACGCAAGAGTGTCATTCCTTCAGGACAGAAACAGCCTTCAGTTATTCCATAGCTAGGATGCTCATAGCTGGAATGGCAAGAATATAGGTGCTTGAGTACAATACTTCTGTGGTGAGGCAGAGGACAGAGCACCATATCATGTCAGATATGTGAGATACAAAACATTTGCGCTTTCTGAAGGGCAACAGGAAGCACATGTTCGTAGAGCTGATTGGTCTTTATAAATCTTGAATAAATTAGTGAAATTTGCAACACGTTTCATTATGAAATAACTCAAATTTATGAGGAAAGTAGATAGATAGTAATAGAATAAAAAAAGAGAAAAATATAAGCAGGTGTTTCAGCATGGGTTTTTTTTGTTTTTCCATACCTTTGGTCACAGGTAACTGGATTAATGGGCCCACATGGCTTGTATACCAAGCTTGATGGACAGCTGAATGCTATATGGAAAAAGACAAAAAAAAAAAAAAGATTAAAAATTGACAGTTAGATGCATTTTCTTCAGCAAAAATGACTACAGCTTTGCCTTCTTCATCTGCAGCTTCTATGAGAGAGGACCCCACTGGATTTTTGTAGACAGTAACCAGGTATTAGATATAAGAAGTATTTAATGAATAAATCACTAATTTCTACAATTTATCACACGCATTTTGAGTCCTGCAATACTCACAGCATGTATTGTTGGTCTTTCCTCTCCAGTCAATGCAGACACCTCTAGCAGCACACTCTGTAGCATATATCTCCAAACTGGAACACTGCATGGATTCATCGTCTATGCGACATCCATCAAAAACACAGCCTTTGAAAAATGGTTCTGGTGGTATCACAGTATGACATGCTGCAAAAATCCTGCAGACAGTAAAGAAAGCAACCCCCTTCTATATTAATGAGCCATTATATAAAGTCTGTTCCTGTCAGACAACACTTTCCAGTTAATAGCATGTGACTCTGCTTCAGAAAGGAAGGTATAATGAGAAACAAAACCCTAGGAATGGGTAATAAGCTGGGAGATACTCAGGAAAGATTAAGAAATCTGAAGTGCCTTTTTTTTTCCTAAAGAGGTTAATGGTTTTAGTATTTCTGTATGTGTACACAACTTTTTACAGTTTGACGCCAGAAATTTAGTGTGAAAGGCAACTGCACCAGATTGAGAAAAAAGGAATGAAAAAAGTAGAGATAGAAAATTCGTACATAAAATAGCTCCAAACTTACTTGATACTACAGAAAGCATGTATAAGAGGGCCTTTATAAGAAACTCATCTGAAAAAAGCTTTTGTCAGCCTACACAGGCATAGGAAATACTTCAGGAAACAAGCCTTTGCACTTTTGGAACTCCATGTTTTACGTAAAATGTACAAAGAATGAAGGACATTTCTTGGCTGCTTGCATCTCCTCTTTTCACCTATTTGGTAACTAGGTTCTCAATGGTTTGTACTGAAAGCCCACTTCAAATTTAGAGTTCAGTCTTTGCTTAATGAGCATACTCTGGAAGTATTGCATCCAGGGAGTATTGATTTTAGTGCTTGCTGCATCCCTGATTTTCTGACTTTACCTCCCCTTGCTCAGTTATCTTTGGCATGCAAGTCATTAAGGCAGAGTAGTTTCTTTTGCAAAGGCCTTCTACTATATATATTTGGTCATTAAGCTGACATTTTCAGCTATTATCACATGCTAAGGCTATAGCTGTTATTCTTCTTGTAAGATACTGAGACAGTTTTGCCTAGAAAAAATGAATTTGTTTTCTTACTTGCTCAAGATAAGTTTGCAGAGCGGAGGTGTTTGACATTGTGGCTTTGGTGGAGGTGTGGTTATAACTGGTGGTACTGGTACTCCATGGCATGTTTTGTTGTTGTCAACAATCCAGTGATGAGCCATTTGGGGACAGGAGGAAATGATCTTACCACTTGGCAAGCGGCATTCATCTGCTTTATTATTTGTACATGTTCCTGGAAGAGACAAGCTAGGTAAGTCTCATAAGCCACATCAGAGGTGTACAATACATTCCTGTGCTGATAAGTTTAGATGTGATGTGCTCATGAAATGCATATTTTGCCTTGCTTCATAGGGAGCGCTTTCTCTAGTTATATGAACTTTAGGTTATGGAAAAACAAACAAATATAAAACCCCAGCCCCAAAGCAAAAAAATAAAAAAACAAAAACCCAAACTGTTTGGTTGCTGAAATAATGAACTTTTGACATCCTACAGAAGTTAGAGCAGAAATGTACTCATTTCCATTTACTGCTGTTTAAAAATTTCTGTCAGTTGTGAGACTGCATAGCTGGAGTGAGTGAGCATAACCAAGATATGGGTGGGGAAAGAGAACTCCCTCCAATCTGTATATTCTTCTTACCACATTGTCCTTCAGTGTTGTTGCCAAATTTGCTGTGTGGGAGTTTCACAGAGAAAATCAGACCACTAAAGGTGATGACAGCACCAATTTCTTCTATTTCAACAATCATATTGATGCCAAGAGTGGAGAAAGAAATGCCATCTTTTTTGAAGCCTGGTTCAACAATCTTTTTGTTGAAGTACATCTGAATGCAGAGTTAAAAAAAAACAAAACAAAACACCACTTCAGAATAAGCACTGCTTCTGCCTGACTGTTTAAATATTTTCTAATCTTCATAATTAGGCATAACTCCATATTGTTGTGCCTCACATCCAATGCCCATTGGCATCTCAATGGCAGCATTTATTTGCATTGATATATTGGTTTGTTATCGCTATATTGCTAAAATGCGATAATAATCTAAGTGGCCTCTACATACTGTGGTTGTGCTGATTATATGCTAATGCATAGTATTCTATGCACATAAATCCAAGTATTTTCTTTGTATCCCTCATGATTATGTGTATTGGAAACATTTTTTGTATGAAAATGGGTGGTAGTTTTCTTTAGGTACAGAAACATCCCTGCCATTATTATGTAATGACTGTGCCAGATAATCACACCATCCCTATATTACATAGTAATTGGCATTGGAAGAGCTGTCTGAATTCAAAATGAAGTCAGATGTCATTAATGCCAGTTTTATGTAGTGATCATATTTATTTGTTTATCATTTCAATTTGTAGCCAGTATCTTATATGATCTAATAAAGGTAAACATATATGCATAATTTTTTTTTTTGTCAGAAGTTATTCTGCAACTCTCTTCTCATGGAATTGGGTTAAAGCATGAATTAAAATTGTCAGTTACTGTTTCTTTCACAGGGAATCACTGGAACCAACATGCCTTTCTGACTGAGAGTTTGGCCTGGCACTGTAAGACGAGAGTGCCTATTCTGACAAACTTTCCTCCCTTTCTATAGATTCTCTAATCAACTCATAGATTCTCCAGTGTGGGAGTGGGACTGACTTTTCATTTCCACTGGTTTGCCAACACTATTTTGGGTCATGAAGGTGAGGTGACAGTCTAAGTCACCCATTTTCTTCAGCTATACCTTTCTTCACAGTAGGAAACTGAAGGGGGAATCATGTCAGGGCTGTTTGGTGCCTGAAGTTCCCTATGCAGAGAAAGTAGTCCTTAGTCATCCAGCAGATAAGGGATACATATCCATCTTCCCCTCAAGAGAAGAATCCTGCTTGAAATTTGCATTTGTGTTTCTTCAAAACTGTGTTTGTTTACATAAGTGAATGGCACAACGTACCAGTTTTCATGAAATACGAATTTTGTTCTTAGCATCCAGGGCAATATTTTTTTTTCCTGCTAATGATACCCTCTGCCCTGATCACCTCCATGATGTTGCTATTCTAACATACTATCTAGTTCAGCATCACTAGCATCAGTAAAGCTTACAGACCCTATTTCTTTTTTGCAGAAAATAGAAAAAAAATTTACCACATTGGTCATGACATCATTCATGAGTTGACGAGTCAGCACCACTTCTGCAGATTTGTAGAAAATAATAATGGATTTAGGGCAGGAGAGTCCATCTTTTGAATCGCAGTAATAGTTGTCAATATAAACACGGAAGTTGTCATATCTAGGGACAATCTGTTTCACCAGGACATAAGTGCAGTTTTCAAGGAAGGTATAATAGATTCCATCAAAAGTAATGTAATGAGGATCACCCCATCCACTACACACACCTGGTACAGAGAAAATATTTGGAAGATTAAGATGAGAAGTTATGTAGAAGAAAATTTAAAAACTGAAGATACTGCGATTTATAGAGTAACCCTAAGAAATGAAAATGCCCATATAATCTGTGTAAAGCTTGGCTTTTTTTCCCAAAAATGTTATTCCTGAATCTATTGGTGCTTACATTGACACTCATATCGGTAACAGCATCCATTTTCATCAGGTACCAGCACTGGTGGATATTTGTTTGCACAGGTAATTTCCTTTACAGGTGGGCAGTATGTCGGTACTACACTTATATCGTTGTCTCCATTACAGACGACTTCTGTACAGTTGGATAATTTGAATCTTTCTCCAGGCTGCAAAATGAAGAAAAAGTTTTTGTCACAAAATTCTGCTACCAGGTATAACCTTTACTCCTCTTTTTAGATTTATGATACAGTGTTTCCAGCAATGGTGGTGTTGGAAAGGAAATCAGTATGTGTTACTACTCTTCAATTTGTGGTGCTAATGATTTCTAATGGCAACTAGAGGTATTCAAAGTTCTGACCATGTTATGGGGGATATAAAATGCCTAGTTTTCTAAATCTGAAAAAAAGACCAAAAGGAAAACATTCACTGATAGCAAAAAGTTGCCAATACTCTACAGGATTAATACGTTTAATGCTAAAAGAAGGTGGAAACCTTAACTACACTTTTTTTCTTATGCATGAGGAGCTCTTCTGGGGCTTGAGGGAATAAGGTTTAGGTTACCGGAAGTGATTTCCATTATGCTATGTATAGCCTATATAGTATATACTATGTGTCAACAGAGAACATGACAATAAAAAAAGTTTGAAGAAATATAGATAAAAGGGCAGAAGAACAGAAAAGGACACAAGCCTTCACTGTATCTTAAACACTTCTGTTTAGTGAAAAAATAAGATCCACAAGAAAATTCCTTGTATTGTGTCAGTGAGAAGATACCTTACATATGCAAGGCATCAAAAAGACTCTTACTAAAAATAAAGTAACAAGAAAAGAATATTGTAACTTGCTTTATCAGTATAAAAAAGTGAAATTCCAAAAAAGGAAAATTCAAATAGTGTGTCGTACATATTGCCCATCATTAGCACAATAACTAAGATAATCAGCACAAGTAAGGTTTAAAGACTGCAAACTGTTCCAATCTGGTACCACCCAAACAATGATACTATTTCAACAGTCAAAAAATAACACAGAAAATACATACTTGTAATGGAGGATAAATAGTGGAAACACAACCATGAAAAACAGCACTTGTAGAAGTGGGAGGCAGAGGAACTGATGTTGTTACAGAAGACCACTCAGACGATGTAGTGGCTGGTGAAGTAGTGATGGTACAATTCACAGTGTATCGTTCAATACTACATGTTGGGCTACAGATGGCATAAAACCAACATCCTTCACTATCCATTCTGTTATAAATCAGGTCACCTGTAGAATAAGTAACATGTATGAAGATTTAAAAAAACAAAACACCACTTTTAATAGAAGAAAGTAAAAAAAAAAAAAAAAAAAAAAAGGTAAAAAACAAAAGGAAGTGAGGAAAAAAAAAGGGAGATATAGGAAATAAATAAAGAGGCTAAAAATCATATAAACTAACCAGGTGAAAAAACAGCATCACCAATCTTGCAGAAACAGGGAGTAGATAAAATAAGAGGCGGAGATGTGGTAAAGAAAGGTTCACTTTGGGTAATGAGGGTGGAGGTGCTGGTGGTGGTCGAGGGAGTGGAGGTTACGCAGTTGTAGTTGGGGCTGCAGCAGAGCACGCGGATCTTGT
>NW_024581131.1:6175266-6280689 GCF_017639235.1 Corvus kubaryi
GTCGACGTCGAACCACTCGCTCCAGCTGCACACTTCGGGTTCACAGGTGGTTTTTGAGTATGTTGTAGTTTTTACTGTTGTGCTGCTTATCATTGTAGAAGTTGTTTCTTTGTGAGGTTTTGTAGTTGGTTTTGATGTTGTTCTTGTATGGATGTAGTCTGTTTTTGGTTGGACTGTTGATTTACTTGTTGTCTTGTGTTTTGTTTGGAGATATGGTGTCGTTGATACTGTTCTGAATGTTGTACTTGAAAGCAGTGTAGTTGGTTGTGTTGTTGTACTAAGATTTTCAGTGGTTGTTCCACATGGTACTGTTTTATTTCTGCAGCATTTAAATCTTATTTCATAATTATAGCAGATGGGTGGCAGCTGATCTTTATTGTAACATTTTAACCCTTCTTCTTTGTTACACATTATGTGTTGCTCCAGTTGAGGATATGGTGTATTAGGGAACCTCACTGCTCTGCATTCCACATCCTCTCTCTTGTCGCAGACTTTGTACCCCTTTTTTTTAATGTTTTCAATCGTATCAAAATCTCCATCATTGTAACCTGATCCTGGATAACTGACATCATACCATCTTGACCAGTAACATTCTTCTTTAAAACAAGGAGGAGTTGTTAAAGGAGATGTGGTGACTGGTGCTGTCATTTTGGTTGTGGTTGTTGTTTCTTCAGTAGTTGAATGCATGAATGTTGTACTTTCAGAAGTTGTAGTAACTGAGTATGTTGTTTCAGTAGATGTTTCTGTCAGAGTTGTAGCTGGAGTTGTGACCGGGGTTGATGTGCTGAAAGGCGTTGTTGATGAGCATGGTACAAAGACACAGCAGAGGATTCTGATTTCGTAATTGTTGCACATTGTTGAAATTTGATCCTTGTTGTAACATATAAGCCCTTGTGTTGTACTGCATTCTACTTTTTGGCCAAGGTCTTTCAGTGGTATATCAGGAAACTTTTCTGCTCTGCATTCTACAGCCCGTGGGGCTTTACAGACTTCATAACCTTTCGCTCGTAAATCATCAAAAGTTTCAAAATCTCCCCCATCATAGCCAGGGGTTTGTAGACTCCCGTCATACCATTCTGACCACTCACAGACTTCATGAACACATACTGATGTAGTTGGTGACACTGAAGGAAAAAAGGAAGAGATCACAAAACTAAGAATAAATTCCTGCAGATACTATCTTGTTTTGTTATTTTAAATGGACTGACCATTTTCCTACTGTAATTTTTCTTTCATTATGGTCCTGTAGTGCATCAGTTTATTATATGTATAATTTAGTATGTTGTAGAACCAAAAATCCATCACCCAGCTATTTAATGTACTGACATGCTTGGAAGTGCCATCCTCAAAGAGAATACTAATTATGTGTTACAAGGTGCTGAAATAAGGCTCCGGTCTAATTTATACACTCTGGGAAAAAAACAAGTCTCACTTGTTTTGCATTTGGTTCAGGGTATTTCCTTTGGTTGTATCTTTCTGCAGTATATACTAGTCTCACTGGAATGTATTGAAATCAGTGGAAAGAGTAATGCTTAGCATATGCATCAAGATCCGTAGCTACCTTTTTCTTCCAAATCAGTTTACTCCTCATTGCACTGTCTTTGCTCCTCTATTTCAAGCATTCCTACTCTTTCTATTTTAGCTCTCATCTTAAGAAACCATTAACTGGTTGAAGAGCTTTTGCAGGTGAACTCTCATTATGAAATAGATAGAAAATAGCTACTGAATTCCAGCAATGCTGATATTTTCTGTGATTTCAAAATTTATGTATTTCATACTAAATACTGATTTCCTAAAACAACATTTGCCCAGAGTAACTAGAGATTCCCAACCTGAAGGATGCTGTACAGGAATTTAAAAAATGAAAATTTCCTTATCTCAATGCCAATATCTGAGCAATCCACTTAGTACTGTAAAATATATTTTACTCACTAATCAAGAGAATACACTCTTATGGGCTACAAAGGATATACCTGTGGAAGTAGTGGAAGGTGGTGTAGAGCTGAAGTGAAATGTCGTTGCTGTTGTGGGTGATGTTGAGACTAGACATTCATGGATAAACCTTTGAAGCGTTCCATTGGGACCACAGATTGCAACAATACACCATCCTGTTCCATCTGTAGTGTTGTAGATCACATCGTTGTAGTTGTATTTCTGCCCCTCATAAATACAGATGCATTCTGTAGATCAAAACAAGATGTTATTCCTTGCTATCTGAAACACAGAGTACCTTAAATGTGCCTTATTTATATAGAAACAACTTCATCAACATACCATGTTCATCATATCTGCATTTTTTGCCATGAATTGTGCATTCGCTGAAAAAGAAAAGGAGATTATGAATGTGGACATATTGGTTCGTGACATAACTTTTTTGTTTCAATTTTCCTTCTATCAATCCTTTGCTATTCATTGTGTGTTTAAATGTAAAATAACCCTAGATATTCAGTTTTGCCATACAAAATCAGGCTAGGTATCTTCACATACTTCTCTGGCAAGAAAGGTAGCTCTTCCTTGAGCCAGCATATAAAACATGCAGCATCTCTACCAGTGCTTTTGGGAACAAGGCAAAAGATGTGAGATGGGTGATTTGAAATATTCTTATCCCATCGATAAGTCTACTTATTTTTTGGAAGGGCAGGTGCAGTAAATGTATCATTTACATTTCAAAGGATATATACAACAGATCACTACCACAGATGTTGAGGTAATCTACACAGTGAATTTCCATTAGACTTCCAAAATATGCAAGAATAAGTCTGGTTTTAAGGGCAATTTATCTATTATCTGTTAAGAACTGGATCTTGATGTATTTATTTACAGGGAATAAGGGCATCTATATACTGAACAAACTGAAATATAGATTTGCATTTAATGGGTTAGGTTTAGTGCTGCTAGACACAGACAATATAAATATAGGTACATTTCTGCATTTTAAAATGTGTTAAGACTTTAATGAAAAAATAAGGTTTGCTTCTTCTCAGAAATACAGCATAGCTCAAGAACTATTGGAATTTATCCAAAGGCTGTGTTACTTAATAATGTAATGAATCATTTGCATTAGAATTTAGTATTTAATGCTGTTAACTTTGCCTAGATGATGTAGGCAAAGGCGTCTATGAAGTACAAAACCTGCCACAGAAGTTGGTTTAGCTCCAATGGGCTTTGACTTAAGATTTTTGCTATTCAAATTGTACTGCTTACCATATTTAAGTGTAGCTACTTTAAAGGTTTCTTAAGGCAACTGCTTCACAATTGGTTTTGCTAACTCTGTACTTAAGGCTTACAGAAGGCTTAGCAGCACTTGCCATCAGCAATGCATGAGAATACATGCTGACAGTTGCAACTATGCAAGTACCAGTGCAATAACAGAAACAAGCTCAAAACAATGTAAATGAGTTGGCTGCTAACTTGTAATGTAGTTTAGGTATATCTTATTAAAAATTCTCAGACTATTCCCTAACTAAAATTATTTTAGTTTGTTTTCACTTCATTTAATAATAATGATAATAACTTCAAAGTACTTTAATAAATATACAAAATAAGTATCAAATTAATCTCTTGATGATAAAATGCTTCACCATGTTATCATTTAATTTCCTGTGAAGGGAAGAAAATGAGTCATTGTTCATCAGCCTCTGACTCGCCTAGCTGCCATTGGTAAACAACAAATTTACTGTGTGATGAATTATGTTCCACACTTTTAAACTCAATTTTTAAAAATTTCCTAATCCTACCATGATTCACAGTTCTGCTTTGAAGGCATCTCCATTCCTGGTTTGTAATTTTTTCCATCTTCATAACAACCACAATTAGAAACACAAGTCATGGTTTCTTCATCAAAATAGGGCTTATTCTTTGGACATTGTGGATAGCAGCCTGAAATAAAAAGAGAGTCAAGTTGACACTAGGCCTTTCATAAGTATAAATAACTCTACACTCATATCTGCTTCTCCCAAAATGCCCCATATGGGAAGTGGAATTTCAGACCCTCTTACTGCTATTCCTTTGATTGCACATTACGCTTTGGAGCATTTTGTCCTCATCTTCACTCCAAACAAGTACATAATCCATTAGGGAATACAATACGAATTAGAAAATTTCTTCTTATAATTTCTAGTGCAAACATGTCATACACTAATATAAATTTTGTTCATCATACTGCATCATAATCTTTCAAGTAGGAAGAGATATGCATATTATGTTTACCTTCCAAACCCCTCATCTCATGAAGGCATTTTCCACTTGGATTATTGCAGGTCTTCATACAAGGTGCTCCACATGGCTTGTAGTGCCACTCACATTCCCCTTGTGGATTGTAGTAATCACAGAACAGAGCTAGAAGAAAAAATGTCAGAAAAATATCTTTGATGTTTTAGCTCTATACTGTTTCAGTTTTGCTAGGTAAAAATCCAATGGGATCAGCATAATCACATGGGTAATGAACAATATATTTTGCAAACACCATACAATTGTTCCATTTCTAAAACCTTTTGACACCAATAAATATATTCATCGTAAAACAGCATTGCACATTAAACATGAAAAATCAGTTGATTAAATCACTGATCTTAGCTAGCATGCACTAATATTTATTTATATGGAGCCTCATGTAGACAGGTGGCAGTGTAATAAAATATATTTTACTGGTTGTGTATCATGATTGTCAATTTAATTAGACACTAATCACACTGCTTGTAAAGTTATTACCTGTGGTTTCATTTTACTAAGATAGATTGTCTTCCAGTGATTTACCCAACTGCTTTGTTGGGTTTTTTTTGGTGTTTTTTTGGGTTTTGTTTGTTTGTTTTTTAAGCATACAGCTGTGCCTCTTAGAAATACAATTTTATCCTTCCTTTCTTGTTCTACTTTGCTTCCTTTTTTTCCTTCTGTTTTCTTTCCCTCTGAACCCCTTAAAGTAGTGGGTTGAAACTCACGACAAATGGATGGGGTTCTCCATGATATGCAGATGTCCATCTCATTACATGCTTGAGCATAGGCAGCTACTGCTGTGCAGAAGCATTCACAGTCTCCTCCAGTGTCGCAGGCACAAGCATCATCCACACATGCTTGGTAATACTCATTTGGTTCAACCTGATGGAGAAAACATTTAAGTTTTCATGCCCTTGTCCTCTTTGCACTGTCCTAAAATAGCTGAATAAGATATGTGAAACTCATAGGTCTGTATGTGAGAAAGCTAAGAAAGGAAGAAATCATGAAAATGCTTTGAAAAAAATCAAGAGGAAAATGTAGAGTAAAGCTATTGCTAGTAAGCTGTAAAATTGTTTGATGTTGAAGATACAGTTGCAAAATACTGGTAATTACTACAAGCTAACACAGAGTCATACATATTGGGTGGCTGATATTTATGTTAGTAGAAAATGATGCCATTAGAAAATAAACATATCTTAAGATTTATCTATTGTTGTTCCTTCTACTAAAAAGAAACAAACAAAACCAACCAACCAAAACTATCAATTTCTTTAGTGTACTTGTTCAAGACAAAAGCTGAGAAAATGAAGGTGAAAATATTTCTATATAGTCTCTCTATGCAGGAATTTGGTCTAACTTCACTTTGTCAAGCATGACAAAGTATTTTAGAGTATTTTTTAATCTGTCTCACAAAAAATGCTGTAATCATTTTGTCAAGAACTTAAGACTAAATTTTTTGTCATACCTGTGAGTGACACTTTGCAAACACTTCACTGGTAATGATGCTGCATTGCTTCTGTGCCCAGGCTTTCCTGTATGGGTTTGCAGTGCATGGATCCTGTGTACGATTGGCATTCGGGCAACTAGAAGACACTTTCCAGCTATTGGCAAACTCCAGTACATTTCCTACCACAGACTGACTGCGAGTAGTGAAGTCATTATTTCCATTGCCATCATAGTTTCCACAAAGTCCACAGACATGTCCCTGCATCAGGATAAGCAAACAAAATGACAAAGATCAGTAAAGTACAATTTCTTAGTATCCGTGAGTAACAGACCTCAGGATGAAACTCATGTAACCATCTTAAATAAGATTATTTATGCCTCTTTAGTATTGTGTTGGACAATGTTCGTAAAACTCTTTTCATGAGGAGATGTCTCAAAACTGTTTTTAGGAAGAAGGAATACAGGGATAGGAAGCAGAGTAGACTGATGGTACTAATCTATTTAGTTTTAGCTGATCCTGAATATATCTCTTCAGTGAGGATTTTTCATGAAGAAAGCTACTGATAAAGTTGCTGTTATGTCATTGCTGAATAATGTAATTTAAGGAAAACACATAGTACACAATTTAAGTCAACAGAACAAGGATAATAATATGCAATTTCTGCTCTTTTGGTTACAGTCTTCTGGTTTAAAGCCTAAATTTCCACCCTCTTTGAGAGATAATATGAATGTTTCAGAATTCATTTTATTCATGTTTTCACTTTTAAAGTATACCTGAAAGCTGGGACTAAGTTTGATGAATATACTGGTTTTCTTGTCCCACATGAGTATCAGACCAACAGTAGTGTCAACCACCAGGTAGATGCCCATGGAACGGATTTGGAATGGCATTTTTCCTCCAGGTGTCCTCTGGATGACATCAGAGTGTCCATCACTGAGTACTAGCTCATAGTTCTAAGACAGGACAAGAAAAAGTTAGCAGCCAATCTAAACAGTCACCTATTTTGTATAGTTCTATATGTTGACAGTAATTTACTGAAATAATATTATCATGAAAAGGATCCTATTCAACAACCTCACATTAAGAAATTTCTCTGTAGATGTCCCTCCTTTGCTTTCTAGAGCAGAGAGCAAAACAGTCTAGTGACATTTTCATTGTCTCGGAGGCCACTTCTTCTATGCAGTCTATCTGGGACACCTTGTTCCATCCTTCTGGCTTAAAGAAGTACTTACACCCAGGAAAACTTTAATAGACTTAGAGCAGGTAGTTCCTGTAGTGCCACATGGAATGTTCTCAGTGATGACACTGAAGGTTCCCTGATTCATAGCTTGTTGACCACAGTAGTTCTGAAACGGGAATGATATTCACTATTAACTATGTTACGTGTTTATAAGTAAAATGCAGGGGACTTAGAGCAAAAATCTGGGCAGGGCTCTGTTACCTGGACCAGAACATATTCACAGTCTCCTTCAAAATCAAAGCGTTTGCCATCAAAGGTGGTATAATGCCCATCTCCATAAACAGAACATGTTTCCAGGCAGGGTTCCTCAGAGCATTGCCATTTTCTGTTTCTGCATGTGCTACCCAAGACAAAAAGCACTCCAAATGTAAAAACTAGACACACACACAACATAAATATAGGTACATTTCTGCATTTTAAAATGCGTTAAGACTTTAATGAAAAAATAAGGTTTGCTTCTTCTCAAAAATGCAGCATAGCTCAAGAACTATTGGAATTTATCCAAAGGCTGTGTTACTTAATGTAATGAATCATTAGAAAACACCTTTCCAAATCCTGTTGGAACTATTGAAATGGAAGGATTTCCTTGGAAGAAAAAAAGATTTTTTGACTTGAATGAATATGACAACATCAAAACCATGGTGTTTTTCTGACCACTTGCAATTTCTGGGCTGTGCCATTGAGAAAAATAGAGCTTGCTTTTTAGGTACTAGGTGGATTGTTTCATGTAGGATTCTTTCCTAGAAATCTTGATACCACTAGAGTGAAATGATGTTATTTGCCAAGAGCTTAAACTGTCCCATTTTAGATGCTCCAAAATATTATTTTTCAATATGCTCTTACCAGGTGTTACAGCCAACTCTGATTGATTCTCCTGGACTGTAGGAATTCCCATTGTGAATACATGGACAGTCTTCTGGAGCTATACAGCCACCTTTGCCATCCAACACTTGATCATGAGGGCATACACAGCCAGAGACACAGTGAGTTTTGTACTGTAAGGACCATAAAGAAAACGTGTCGTGAAACATTTCCCTGCTGGAAGAGTCCAGCTGCAGCTGGTAATTGTAAAAGAGATCCTGATTAATATGCTTTCAACTAGGTATAAAGAAATCTATACTTACACATTCCATGTCTAGAGTCTGACAGCTCTTCTGGCATCCTGCTCCTACCACATTTGCAGTGGCATTGCCACAGTCAACATAAACCATGGGAGGCATACAGACTGAAAGAAAGAAAAGCCATGAGAAATTTGAGATCAACCATGCACTTGTATCTTTGTGATTCCTTAAGGCAGACTGAAGAAAAAGAAACGGAATTAACTCCTTTGTGAGTTATGTGTACCTTAATGTGATTCATTTAGCAAGAAAGAGAAACCGAATATTGTTTTGATCTCGTATTCACCTGGTTTTTGTGCTTGTGCTTGAACTACTCAATAAAACTAGTTTTTAGCTAGCTTCATGAAACACTTCCTTTCAGAAAAACAGAACAAAACAAGATAACAAAGATCTTGGTTTACTTGTTTGGTTTTGTTTTTTTTTTTCCTGTTTGGTTGCTTTGGGTTTTTTTGCTTTTACTTTTTAATTAAAATGTGAAGCATTTTCCCCTCACATTCAGTGAGGTGACCAAGTATCCTTTTACCCTGCGTAACCCAGGGAGTTCTAACTTGTTTCAGCCACTTGAAAGGTATGACAGTGTTTCTTTATATTTTAATAATATCCTCTACGTTACAGAAGTCCTCAGTTAATTTTGTTGGTTGATTTCAGACTCGTACAATTTGCATCATTATAATAAGAGAAGAAAGAACTGAAAAGGCTGAAGATGGAAAGGAAGAGTTAAAGAAAATCTTAAGTGATATTTTACCTGGTTCAGGCTTCTCTCCAATGCAGCTCAGCTTTCCATAGGCACAAGTGCTATAAAACAAAGGAATAGATATTTAACTTTTTCTTGTTAAGTTTCAGCCTATTTCCTAATGAACTTAAAATTATGAAAAATTACTGTGTGATAAAACAAATAAAATGTGTCCTTTGTCGAATAGTTTATACATTTCAAAAATATTTTATATTCGAGAAGAACAAAATAAAAGTAGATTCTATATAAATAAATGTTTGCTCTGTCTATTTGCCTGGTTTAAAACTGTCCTACAGAATAGTTCTGATTCCCATCATAATGGGAATAATCTGTAATGGGATTATCAGGCATCTTTCACCATGGAACAGTCATGGCTAAGAAGAGTATGTGTGGAGGCAGAGGAAGAAGGGAGGCAGAGAGAAAGGTGCAGGGTAGGAATTCAGCTGTTAACAAAGGCTGACCCACCACAGGACTGTTGAATGCCTGTAATTGTTTATGTACAATCTTCCAAACATGGGTAGCCCTAAGAATTTTTAAAGAAGCTGTGATTTTTTAATTGAAATTTTTAGGTACAGAAATTAATTTGATTACATTTCATAACAACTATATAGCTTCATGACTTCCTATAGCCAATCTCTTTTTTTTTTTACAAGTCTCTTACCAGACAACGCCATTATCGTGAACAACTTCTCCAGAAGACAGAGGCATTCCTTTGTAATAACAAGGACAGCTGGAAGCAGGCACACATTTGCCACTCTCATCCATGTAGGTTCCATTTACGCAGGTGCAGCCATCAACTGGGACAAACTTGATACTGCATGTGACATCAGGCTCACTCAGAGACCGGCAGGTGGGTTGACAGGAATCGACATTGTAGGTGTACTTCAAAGACTTTGGACACAAGGTGGTGTATTTTGCTTGAGAGTAAAAAGGTGAGTTACATTTGTAGGTCATTCAAGAATCAATATAGGTATAAAGCATTTGAGATAAAGTATATATGATAAGCATGGCATTGTATGTACATGTACTTTACTGATATCCACAGTAGTGTAATATTTTTTGTACTGCTAGAGCAAAATTTTCCCCTATAAATGTGTCACAAAGACAAATGTTTTGTCCAAGTTAAAAAAAGAACAAAGTTCAGTTATATTAAGGCATAGTGTGTTTTTTTCCTCATTGCTATTTTTGTACTTTTTGTCAAAGTAAATTGAGAAACACCCTACTTATTTTATTCCTATTGCAAGGGTATTGCTCTCCAGGTTATTTCTGATGGTTCTGAGCAAGTAAACTAACAAAGCCTCTTCTTAATATTTCTCCCTGTTTGTTGTTTGTCTTTTATGGTGCTCCTTTCCTCCTCAGCTTCTTGAAAGTCAATGCTATACTTAAACTCCAGTTTAACACAATTTACTGTGGGAGTCCCTGAGAGGTGCTGTGTGGGGCCTTCCAGGTGATCATGTTCAAAAGACAAAGGGATGTAAAACTTACTGCAGGCTTTGCTCCTCCATCCATTGAGGAGAACTCCTTTAGCAGCACAGGCTCTGACATAGCTGGAAAGGGCAGCACACATGCAGTCCTCACTCTTCTCACAGTTACACGTGTCAAACATACAGTTCTAGGAACAGAGGATGACATGTGATCATCAGATTGTCATGTAAAGCCATGGCACTGCATTTTTTTTTAAGAGCATTATGTTCATTAGAGGTTTAAGTGAGTGTAATCCACACGTGTAAGTAAATATATGCCTGGTTTTCATTAAGCTCTTTCAAAAAAAGATTATTTGTGTGAAGAAAGAGTAATTAGAGGTTCACTATTTTGAAGTATTTTCTTCTTTTTCTTCCTTTTTTTATTTTTTCAGGTGTTAGCAGTTTTCTAACTGCTTCCAATTTGTTGTCACTGTGCTATATATATATTTAGAGTAAGTGGAGGTTATTTGATACCACCCAGCTTTTGGAGCTCATGCTTAAGAGCCTGGGCTCTCTGCAGCAGAGGAACAAAGAAAACAAGAAGTTATTTGATGTGTTTCTATGCAGGGCAGGGATACTACAATATTGTAATTCCAGATGATGTTTATTGAACAATCTTACAGATTTCCAGTAACAGGAAGATTTTGTAAAGTACCCAGGGACTCTGTTACAGGGCTTCACCACCCTGAATTCCTGGAACATTTACATTCACATCTTATCTAAATCTCATTGCTGCTTTTTACACACATTTCTTGCCTTGTCCTTGCATATATGCAAAAGCCTTCTGGGAGAACTTCAGAGGAATTAAAGTGCCAGTTAAGATTCTCACTAAAGCTTTAATTATATCTCTCAGAAGGGAGAATTTTTATCCTTTGACAGGGAACCCAAAACTTAAATTAAACTTCTAACTTAGTCTTTAGGTTTGTTCCTAAAAATAGATGTAGGAGGAATACACCTGTAAGTTTATCCTCCAGGGAGTGGAAAGAAAGATAGCTTTACAAAGGAGCAAATTTCTTGGCTTGTAAAGGACTATTATGAATGCGTCTCCTCACAATTGGCAAGGTATTCTCTCAGGTGTTAGTATCAGAAATCTGAGTCTTTTTCTCCTAAATGGGGTAGAGTTAGAGCCAAATACCTTCTGGTAAACTTCTGGATTCACTGTTGAGTGACATTCAGCAAAAGGTCCCATGGTATCAGAGAGCAGTCCACACCAGTGCTGAGCATACTGGTCTGTGAATTGAAAACATGGTAAGGATTTCTAGGGCACTTCATTTTTCAAAACTCTTGTCTCTACGTAACTATATGTCCTCCAGGGAAATTGCAGAGGCCTAACTTTACAGTATAATTAAGCTCTGCATTTGCTGAAGCACACAGTCTTTCACTTCCTCTAGGCCAAAATATGAACTCATCATAAACTGAATATTCTCTAATTCACGATAACTGTCATGGAATAAACTAAGGTATCCTTAACTGAATTTTAAAAAAGAAGGTTCACACTGTAAATTAAAACTATGCTAGCTCATCTCAGAAAACAGAAGATTAGCTTATGAATACTCAAGAATTATGTATTTTGTTGGCTGAAATGGAGCCTGAATGCTTTGAATCTCTGAACTGTAAGCCTGGTTCTTAGTTTAACAGTGGAAGGGCCACAACTATCAGTGGGGCTATGCACAGCTTTTTTTCCCTGTATGACAATCAGTCCTTTCCAGGGATGAATCCCTAATATGCCATATGGTTCCAGTTTTCCCTAAGTAAGTTGACTTGCTGTCTTGATGCAAAGGAATATATCTAAAGATCCCAAATATTTTGCTAGTTGTTATTTATTAATTGAAGACTTCTAGTATCAACTGAGAAAAATTGTGTGTGTGCAAATAGTTCTGTTCTTTTGGCTAAGTGCTTGTTGGTTGATCAGCTCATTCCTTCTTTGCATCCTAAAGGAGAATAGAAGAGGTTGCTGAGCTTACCATTTTGTATGCTGACAGTACAGGGGTCCTCAAAGGTATTTTTGGCATCAGGACAATCAGCCCGAGTTTTCCAAGTATTGCCAAAGGCAGCTGAAGTGCCCTCTATCACACCACTGGTGGTTTTGAAATCATCTGTCTGTACATCATTGAAGTTTCCACAGAGACCTAGAAGGAAGCAGATGGTCTGTGCAAGTCTCCTACAGGATGACAGGTACTGGTGAAGGCAGTTGTTATGACAAGGTTACTTACCACAGGTCTGCCCTTTATGTGATGGGTCTAAGTCTATAAAAACTTGCATTGAAGGCACGAGTTGAACCTGTAGCTGAAGACCAAATGTTGTTTGCAGAATTATGAAGAAAGATGAAGGCCTAAAGATGGTGACATTTGCTAGGGATATAAGAACAAAATAGTTACAATTTCATTCAAGATGAGCAATTGAATTAATTGTTCATTATAGGAACAATATAGTAGAGTAATTCTACAGCTGTATTTGATATGATCCTAATTTCTGAAGAACTGGAGGGAAAAAGATCCTTATAGGATTTCAAATCCAGCACCAAAACAATCTAACTAAACACCTAAGCAACAAATGTGTACTAAACCTCCACTTTCTGTCAGGTGTTTTAAAATGAGGGAAGAACACACACTTCTGTTATTATTTAAGAGGTTGCCTTTGATGAAAATGCTATAGCACTATTTAATTAAAGACTCCAGCCTGGACCTATTCTGTCCTTTCATGGTTTACTTTGTGTTCAGGTGCAGTAGTGTTTGAGAAGAACTGGCATGTGAGAAGCTTCAGTGATGAGTGCGCTTTGAGAAAAAGGACAGGGGGAACACAGGGAATTAAATTACTTGAGATATTGGAGTTCAGTTCCATGTCAGAATTTTTCTTTCCTTTCTTATGGCAATGTTTGGATCTGAAAGCATGCAATAACACTATTTGCTTGAACTAATTAGATATTGCTAAATTTAAACCATGATTTGCTAGAATTATTAGTGTTGAATAGGCAAACCCTATTACATAAAAATGGGGGATGGTGCTCTGTGGCAGTACTCTGGATTTGCTGCAGTATAAGCAGAGGTAGAATTTGGCTTTAGTTTAACTCATGTAATAACATCTTAAAGTAAAAATGAGAAACAGTAGTTCTTCAAAGGAACTTACCTGCTGAGAATGGTAACTGTGTGTAGATCATATTCACAAATACACTCCCAGAAGGCTGGATCACAATGTTCTGTCCACAAGAAAAGACAATTATTATCAAGCAGATAAGAGAAAACATTTGGAAAGTATTTTAATCTAATACTGTTCAAGATAAAGGTAAAGAAAATGGAGGGAGACTATGATGATGTTTTGATTCCTGTACTATTTCTTTAATCTTTATTACTGTGTTCCACTGACTGTCCAAGAAAGCAAAAACCAGACATTATCTAAATAACAGAAAGTTACTAAGATCTTGTCTTCTAATGCACTTACTTTATTCTTAATTTTTCTTCTAATAATGTTCAAATGAGATAAAACAAAAAGTCAGTGCAGATTTCTTGTCTGTGCTGTTATGTGTCCTTTGCCTTGTCTATTAATCTTAGAGAAAATCCCTGCAGAATGCCAGGTGTGTACATTTGCTGCTCACCGTTTGTCCTCCGTTTAGGCTGATGGCTACACCCTTGAGGCATGTCTCAGTGTCAGTCAGGCCACACTTGTGGATATCCCCCAACACTGTGAATTCATTGCTGTCACAGAGCTTGAAGAAGAAAACAAAAGATATTGTTAAAAGGATTTGCTATATTGAAATATTGTTATCTCAAAAAGGTTCACACTCAAATGGAATTCCTAGCAAAGTTAGTCTTTTAAAAATACTGTTTATTTACTTTCTTCTGCTCTTATGGTCTAACATATATGTCTAGAGTCACCAAGTAAGCTGGCATTCATGCAGTCTGCACACTGGAAGCTATACATTGCTTCTGGCATTCAGGGGCAAGTAAGACACATTAATCTGAACATTAAAATTTCCTCATGCTTTAGTAAGACTAGTTCCTAATGTGTAGGTAATACTTGTTTAATATGCTAGAGCAGAAGGAAGTGTGCCTTTCTTGCCCACTGGTTATGAAGATTACTAGGGAGAGGAAAGATTGTTTCCAGTGTCTTCTGCACTGAATAGATTATTCAAGACCCTGGTGATCTGACATTCTTTTAACAGGTAAGAAATACACATTTAAATATCCTCTCATAGGAGAAAATTAAACTAAAATTATTATTCAGGAAGTTACTGCATAAAGGTTCAGATTTTGACTTGGTTCTGATTTTCAGAGGACTGTGTTCTGTGAGCCATCTTCAAAGTGTGCCTAACAGCCAAAACACGACAGGGAAAGACTCAGAAGGCTGTGGTTCTGAACATGTCTTATTGCTTTTTTGGCATAATGAAGACTAAATTGAAGACAGCTGAGATGCAGAATTGCAGACATCTGGAAATCAATATTAAATTCTGGGCTTTTTGAAATTTTGTGTACAAATTAAGGGTTTTTCCTCTACCTCCAGAGACCCTGAGAATCTAATTTTACATGTTGATGCCAAAAAGAGGAGTTTAATGTTTAAGTCTGACCTATGCTGCCATTGAGGATCAAGGCTGTGCTTGTGAATATTATCCAAAAGTTTTATTGATTTAGTCTAATCTATTTCTAAGTTCTCATTCTAATTCATTTCTAAGGTTTTATGCTTCTTTTCTTGGTAACATTCAGATTGATCTTGTCAAGAACAGATTTTATTTAATACTAAGTCTTTATGAAAATAGTTTACCTTAGTCATCCAGTAAAAATAAACAATGAATATACCTAGGGTTATGAAATCTAACAAAAACTCAGTGCAATTCCTAAACAATGATCAAAGAACTCAAAACTACTACAATATTATTTAGTAGAACCCTAACAGAAAAATCCATTTAGGGATGTTAATGCTCTAACCATGTTAACCCTCAATCCATATCAACCCTCTGAGGTTCAGAAAATTGATGTGATTGCCAGTAGTTTTCATCAAACAATATTATATATAATGAAAACATTTTTCTTTAGCAAGGATTGTGACTCATTTTTACCTTGGTTAGGACATAACTACAGTCTCCAAAGAAGGAATAGTATTTCTCATCAAATGTTGAAATGTGGGAACCTCCTTCAATACTGCAAGTCCCGGGGCACGACTGAGTGACACAAGACCATTCACCTCCAATACAGGTACTGAAATGAAGGAGGCATTCAATAACATTGGGTAATGCAAGCATAAATGAAATAAAATGACAATGAGGGCAGATGATGCCTCAGTTTTCCTCTTGAAGCACTGATTATACTGCCAAAGAGATCAGTATTGCTTTGAAATCTCAGAATAATATGGGGCAGGCACATTTCTATTACTGATAGTTCTTTATATATATTGCTGTTCATTTCCAGTCTTTGGACAGAATTCAGTCCGTGTGAACCTATCATCCATGTTAAATATGTTAAGTATTTCTTGGAAAATAAATAAATAATTAGAAAGGTACATTTGCATACACTTATGCATTAATACTTCAGCAATTACAGGGATATTAAAAATATCCCTATATATTTGTCAAACATGCCTCTCAAATGTGACATCCCACTCTAAATGCAACATGCCCCTGAATGTCATGTCCTCCATAGTATTTATATGAGCATCTTAGCATTACACTGTAGTACTTCAAAGGATGTAACACTAATTCACATCTTTAAACACCTCTGGTATTTGACTTTGATTATCTTCCCTCATTTGTAGGTCTTGAAATTGAAGCACCTATTGAAAAACTCAGTTTTCTTGTAAGTGTGAAGGGAAAATAGACGTGAAAGTATCCTCTAAAGCAGAGTAATCAAGGAACTTCAATCAGTAAATAGTTCCACATTTGCTTTTTAAGGGAAAATTAGTAAATATTCAGCTGATGCACAAAAAAACCCAACCCAACTCAAAAGGTGAGAAAATATATTACCATGATCTGCATTTAGATGCGAAGGAGGCTCCAGGAGCATAAGTTTCACCTTCATAGGTACAGTGGCATTCTCCACGGGGAATGCAGCCAGCACCATTAACATCATCAAATACCATTCCTAGGAAAAGAAAGGGTCTATTAGTTACTCTGTGCACTGCAGAACCTGCCTTTGAACACGTATCTAGCAGATGCCTGAGACTGTCCCATTTCTTCTGTACTTTAAAATAATAGGATACAAGCTATGTAGAGATTGAAGTGCTATATTCCATTGAAGTCTATCTAAAAATCTTTGCATGATCAAAAGGGATCTCTAGGAAAATACCTTTCTGCTATGGACTTCATTAGAATGGAATTAGGATTAAAAATACTAGGTAATGAGGTGGAATAGATGAACCATTTGTAAGACTGCCCAGGGACATATCTGTCCAGTAAATATTTCTATGCCCAGAGACAGGAGATTGCCTTAGAGATGCTCTCTCTCTATATATGTATATCTATATAAAGCACATTTGTTGTTTAAAAGGAGGCATATTTAGTAATTTGAATAGAAATAGTGCATTCAGGGAAGAAATGTAGCTATTACTTCAATGATAATAACACTGATGATGTGATGGGAAAGATCCCGAATACAAAAGTTGTTAAATGTGTACAGGTAAGTATTCTAGGGGGTTTGGCTATGAGAAAAGGGCAGGAAATGAGCTTGCCTGGAGCACAGACGCAGCCATCTGTACAGTGATCCTCACAAAGTGCAGATCGTTCCGGGTTGCTGCACGTGTCAGAGCAGGGAGAGCCACACTCATGGTATTGCATGTTGAACGGACACGATTTAGCTAAAAGCAGAAAGAGTATTATAAAGCTGACTTTTTGTTTGAAAGGTTGAGAAAACAGTATTTGCAATTTAGGTTGTTTTGTGTCAAGATATAATGGGGTATCCTGATGTTTCAGTGGAGGCTGAAACATTCTGGATTTTCTGATTTATACTGAAAACCCTTTGTAAGGCAAAATCCCTAAACTTCCATATTTCTAGTGTCTTGCATATGATCAGGCTAAAATGGATTTCACAATAATTGCATGCACTTTTAAATGACTTCTTCAGGAAAAACCCTCACATATTTGAAGTTTGCTAGATGTGGGTAATAAGCACAGGTGGAGGCCCCTTCCCGAGATACTCACGGCACAGTTCTGAGGTTCTCCAGTTCAGGGGCTGTCCACCTGCATGAGCACACTGACGGGAGTACTCAGCAAAGGTGTTGCACATGCAGAAGTCAGCCATAGAGCTGTCACAGTGGCATAGGTCTTGTATGCAAGTGTCAATGTAGTCCTGAACATTCACAAGCATGTTGCAACTCGTAAATGCTTTGCTGGTTAATACTGTCTCACAGATAGAGGCCTAGGAAGAAAAACAGAGAAGGTAAACAAAGTGTTAAGAAAATATGCAACAAATGATTTAAGGCACAGAGCAGAACAAATCAAAGATTGATCTGGTCCCAAAACCCATACAACAGTAGCCATAAGCAGATATGTAAAGAAAAATACAAAAATAGGGCAAAACCACATGGAGTGGTTAATCCTTTGATTAACTCTAGTAGCTTCCATATCCTTAGTTACTGTCACCTCAGGTGACTTCCTAAGCACTATGCAATTTCTTTATATTAAGACATCCTCAGTAATTTTCAGGAAAAATATGCAGTCTTCTCATAGGAGAATGCAAATTTTTGGCATTCACTTTAGCAAAGAATAAAATATGAAATTTAGAATATTTTTCTTTTGAGACCTACAGTTGAGTCATATTCATGCTCTACTTTTCCCCCCCTCCTAAAAATTTTCCCCAAAGACAGAGCATGTATTTCACACTGAGAAAAATTTTGAGAGAGAGGTTCTTACAAATTCTCTTGAGCAGTTCATCAGAGAAGTAGGAGGAATAGGATCATCACACTGTTCTGTGGGTCCATCCATCTTCTGCCTATTACCAAACTGTATGGGAGTCAGTTTTGTCTCTGTAAAAACCAGTTCAAATATTAGAACAATGCTTACCAAATTTTGCATGGAGGTATTTTCTTTTGTGACACAACCTGCTACGATGTGAACAGTGATTACCAAACAATATCACTATAATATGAAAGGTAAAAGATGATGAATGAGGTATATAAAGAACTGGATCCTAGCTATTGAAAACAAGTAGAAATTTTTATGTGGCAGGTCTTAAAACATCTAACAGGGATGGAAGCATTCTAATACATCTCAAAGCCCTGACTTTGAACAACTGACATCATAGGAATACATGAAGAAGTATCCCTAGCTTCGCAGTTAATACAACCCACAACCTATACTACAGCATATTGTAAGAAGGAAAACCAGGCACCAACACTTAATAATGCTTTTAATGACTTACTCCCTGAAATAAATTCATTGCTGACTGGAATTCCGTTGAAGTCCCCACAAAGTCCACAAGTTTGATTGGCGTATTTCTTATCTAGTTCCACCTAAGAAAAATGAGGAAGGAGGTTTATAGAAATGGTAGTCTTGATAGCTACGAGCACAGCCTATACCAGTATTACTTGTGTACTCAAAATTTGAGATATGGTCACTGTGCAGACTGTTGTGTGATAACAAGGTAGGCACCACTGGAATAGTCAGCGATGACTAAGAAAAGCTCACTCATCCTAGCCCTGGGTTGTGAACATCCCTGGGTTTGCTAGACCTGGAATCTGAGGAGTGCTTCACTGTGAGGTAGGAACATTATAATTCGGCATCTATTGATTCTGAACTGAGCTTGGTGGGGGGGGGAAAGGGAAACTGGGAGAAGACTGGAAGACAGAACAATTCACTAAAAACGGACACAAATCCAAAAGTAACTAATGCCTGCCTGGCAGTAACACTGCAAAGGTGTAAACAGACTATTTATACAGATTTTTTGCTGTGTTTTGGATGTTTTCTTACCAGGAGGGCATCATGTCCATTCCAAAGGAAGGTCAGTCCCAACTTGGCAGAAACTTTCAAATAGTTGTTACTTCTCTCTATCAAGACTCCCATATGGCTGTAGGGCATCTGGACCCTGGGGAAAGATCACCATAAGTCAGCAGGGGTAGGGACAGAATATCCATTGGATGTCCGCAATGAGATCCTTTCTCATTCTCTTTGAGAATTTTCAACATGTATCTGTGAGGAAATTAGAGCAATAACTACTACAGACAACACCGGTTTGTAGCATTTTGTCCATTTCCTATGCAATTGCCTCTCATCATGCAAACAGATCGGCCTTGCTTTTCCTGTAGCCCCTTTTGGCTTTCTCCATTAAGGGCGTTCTGCTGCGTAAAATATTAGCATATATCTATGGCTGTAAAAGTGCTGGGAGGCTCTGTCTTGCAGGCAGTGTGCTTCAGGATATTGCTGTGTGCTCCTTGAAGCATTTGATAATAAAGGGATGGACTCCAGGCTTTCTGTGACATGAGTGCCATTCAGGAAGCTGTACCCAATAAAACTTTTAGACTAACTCACTGTACATAGCTGCCATAACAGACAGCTCACTGTGGGATAGCTGCCAAATATTTACCTGGCCTTTTGGGCAGGTTTTACACCCTATGCCAAAGCCAGTGCTACAACTGCTACATAGATAGCAAGTTTCCAGAACAGATAATTTAAAATTAACTCAGGTACGAGCTGCAGTCACTGCTTTACCACACACTGTTCAGTGCAAGGACAAAAGCTATCAAAAACTCCTCTCAGGGATTCTGCTGTGGTAAAATTATTAGAAAGCAGTAACTTCAAGGGTCTAAAAACCTAACACTTTTACTGAATGCAGCTTATAGACTTAATTGCACACATACATACACTATTGTAGCAGTGGGACAGCATATTGGATATAACTCATCTGAACAAAACAGACACAGGGATAATCTGCAGAAGTGGCAGGTAGCTCGCTGTCAAGCCCTCCTTTTTTTTTTTTGCTGTTACTTCAGGAAGGACCTGAGTCCCCCCACTGCTTGGGAGCAATGTGAGATCAGATGAGGGAAAGGGATGCTTGCTCAAAGAGCCCACTGGGAACAAGGCAGGAACATACAATTTGTTGTCGAGCCGGACAGAGCCGCGGGTCAGTTCGATCACTATTCCTTCGAGCTTCATGATGACATGAGTGATCACAGTAGCATTTTCCACCATTGCACGCCTAATCTGGATGTTGAAGTCCTCGTAGGAAGACTTGCAGTTGGATGCAAAGATGTAATTGCAGACCCCAGGGAAGTAAAAGATGTCCCCATCAAAGGTCTTGAAGTGGAAGTTACCCCATGTGCTGCACACACGGCCATTGTGAAAGGGGTTGCCAGCTGTGGATTCAAAATAAGCAGTAAGTTTCCTGTAATTTTTTGTAACACCCCCCCCTTTTGATGCTTTATCTCTCCTGCTTCTTTCACTAGCCTCTGTCCAAATAGCCCGTCTTCTTTTTTCTATTTTGTCAAACTTTTTTCCCCCCATTATTTATTTATTTAGTTCAGTTGCTTTTTGTGTTTAATCAGTTTTGCATAGGAATATAGGGCCTCAGATCAAAAGAGACCTCCTGGCTCACTAGAACCAGTGCTCTAGTTCTGATGACTTCCATATCCTATTGTCTTGGGATGATTTTATGCTGTATATCCCCTATTGCCTGTAATTTTTGGACATTCCTCCAAATTTGTCTCAAACCAGGACACCTATAAATCCTTTCCTAAATGTATGAAGTCCTAAAGTCTCACCATAAAACCATTTTAAAGCTTGTTTAAAACTAGCTGATACTCCTGCTTGGGAAGGCCACTCATACCCACAATCTGAATGGCTGGAAGACTTTTGCCAACATCTTCCAAAACATGTTCCTGTCCCATGTATGCCTGGTTGTTCATGTGCCAAAATTACACTTCATCTTGAAGCGGTTCCACCTTCCCTGCTCCTCCTCCCACCCATTACAGAAATCTCTTCTTTCTTTTCAGTCTTCCTTTCCTTACAAGCAGACTCTTCAATCTCCCTGATTATCTTCCCAGTCCCTTTCCATGTCTTCCACACTTACACTCACACTGCTTGAATTGTACCCTATTCCCTAGATAAGGTGTCTTGACAGTTTTCAGCACACTAGTATTTTCCTCTCTTTATGGAAATATATATAACACTGGGGAAAAACATGTACAATAGGTATGCATGTATAAATAAATGTATTAGAAATTTTTTTACAGCTGCATCATAGAACAATGGGTCAAAAGCACTGGATTCACATTTAGATTATCCACGCTACCTGATGAATTAATTTCTGTTAATTTTTTGGTTTATGATGCTGAAGGATCTTACACAATTTATTGATTTTTTCAGTCACTCCATGCTCTGTGTCATTAACAAGAGCACAGGTATCTGAGCCATGACATTTGGTTAACTTACCCTTTACTTTCAGTGTGTTTTGAAAAGGTGGAATGATAGTTACTCCTTGGGATTTGAAAGCTGGTAGAAAATAGAAAGAAGAAAAAATGACTAAGTTTAATCTTTTTTGAAGTCCTAAAACATGGACAGAGATTGCCTCATCTTTTTAGTGATTAATATTTCCTACTAAAGGTTACACTCTAGGGGAAAGTTTCCACAAAGTTTTATTGGTGGTTTTTACACAATGCTTTGTGTTCTTTCTATCAATTTCACTAACAGCTACATTGCAAAGGCTGTAGTACTTTCTTCCATTGTTTGTTCAAGACTCCCATCTGATGCTGGTCCTGATGTTCTAAACTCAAAAGCAGCAGTATGGTCCTCAGAGCACTGTATTTTAATAGTGATTGCAACAGCTATTTTAAAATAGTTTGGGGCACATATTTTGCAGGGCAGACTTAACGATCAATTATTTCAGCCTGTCATCATTAATATACCAGTCAGCTTTGGATCCTTCCAACCTTATTTTACTCTGTACAGTTATGTGTCATGCATGATCTTGTAGTACTTAATTCTTCTAATGTTTAAGGTACTTAAACCTTATTTACTCTCTTGTGAGTGATGCAGTCATCTTGACACAGTGTAAAAAAAATGTGCCTTTTATTACCTGCTATCAAGTACCTTGGTGATACATATGTAAACACACACCTCTTCTGAAAATACACTTTTAGATATAAGTTATGTACCTTTCGTGAAGTTAAAGATTAGATAGCTGTATCATATTAGTAGAGCAGATCCACTGGGCCAGATATCAGAGGTAGTTCTCAAGCTTAGAACAGTCAGACTGGCTGAGAACTGTATATATTGTACAGAGAACTTCTCTTTTAATGTGTGTGGTATATTTTAACTAGGAATAAAAATAACCTAGTGATCTTACTATTTATCACCTTTATTTGGAACAAAACCTCAGCAAGAGATCAGCATAAAAATACTTACGTTTTTGTCGCTGCAGGAGAGATGGAGAAACATACTCTGACTTTGTTGGTTGTTCACCACCCTGGGCTTGAACTGCATCAAGAAGAGTAGTAAAGGAAATGTGAATGTCTAATTTTCTTGAGTTCTCTCATAATTTCTCAATTATATATGTTTAAACACACAACACTCAGTATATAAAAAATCAGCGAATATATGTTTATGCATAGGAGGTCAGAAATGCAGGACCTGTGCTACATGCAACCATGATGGCCAAACACCACTCCTTCAGCCTTTTCCTTTTTTGTTTTTTAATTTTTTGGGTAATAAATTACTGCAGAGAAGCCATCAAAAACACACCTGTGGTGATTTGAGCAGGTCCTTATTCTGTCACAGTATACCCCTGTATTCTCTTAGAAGCTTTTCAAACAAAGGACCTAAATTTCTTAGGTTTTGTGATCACTCTTTGCTTTAAGCATCAGTAAAACCTTTTTTTCTAGCTAGATGGCTTTAAAATAGGTCCCTTTTGTACAGGAAGAATTCACTTTCAGGGTCAGAGGCCTGATCTTTGTCAAAGCCAAAGTTACTCTGCACTTTACAGTTTCAAACACTCTTTGTAATAAGCCACAGAAGGAAAATAAATGCAAAAGCCACACCACACAGAAGAAAATAGGTCTTTCCAATAGACACATTTGTGCCTGTTGTTTTTGCCCCAAAGCAAGTAACCATTTTTCATCCCATTCCACTGCAGCATCAGGATAGGAACACATACATTATCTGCAGGGGCCAGAGGGGCTTTCAGTGCACTACTTAGTGAGAGTTCATCAGAGGGCAGGTTAAGGTGAAGACTATTCTGGCCAGAGAAAACTGCAAGGGCAAGTTCACCCCTTGCTGCACCCCACGAGGGCAGTCCATGAGCAGGACCACTAGAGGGGCTAAGGCTGAAAGCAGAGCTGTAGGGAGCTCTACACGTCCCCTCCTGGGGAAAGGGCTGCAGCTGGGGTTAGAAGGATGTGTATCCACTTTTAAGGTAGGAACCATTCAGTGCTTCTGGGCTCCTTCACTGCCCATCCTCAGAGAGCTTTTTGCTTCTCTCTCCATGCACTGTGTGGCTCCACTCTGTCTCATGCCTTATGCATTGCAGATCCCTTCTGCCATTGCATGTGGTAATGCTACAGCTAGTCCTGTCACGGGCTATTCTTTGACACTACCACTTCTTAATATAAGTTACTATGAACTACCCAGGAGTAGGAAAAATATGAAACCATACAATAGGATCTGCACTTGAGATCAAAATGCATTTAAAAGTAACGTTGTTGTTACCTTAAACTTCAAGGGAAATTATCAGGTGAAAAAAAGAGTAATAATAAAAAAAAAATTAAAGAGATTTCCATCCGTGACTATTAAATGTCCACAGAATATTTACAGTGGTTGCATTTGTTTTCAGCCCATCGAAAACAACCCTGTGTGCTAAGCTTTTATGCAACCTCATAAGCAAGAGTAAATGAGTTTTTTAAATCTATTGTCTGATGGTTTTCAAGCAAAACCCTCCCTTTTTGAAATATTCTATCATCAGATGATAGACAGTGTCTTTAATAATGCATGCAGACCTACTCCTCCACTGACTTGTTCCCTTCTAGAGGTACCTCTGCGCTTCTTGGTTTGTACATTTAGAAATGCTATACCACCTTGAAATGGATATTTAAAGCTAAATGCAAATGTTGAGGCATTTTTGTAGAAATGTAAGTTCTGAGGGAGCTCCACTTAATGCAGTGGAGCTGTTCCAGATTTCAAGTGGAGAAAAAAAGGATGACAGTTTCAAAAGAGTTAATTTCCTCTTCTTAGGAAGGAAAGTATTTTAAGCAGAAAATAAAAACTTGCATGAAGGTAACAGGTTCATTAACTTCACAAAGCCAAGAAAAAAAGTTTCAAACTCCAAAGCAAGTTATAAATTCTTTAAAACAGTAAAAATACCAAGCAAGTGAATCTTCCTACCTTTGATCTGTATGAAGACCAGGGCTAGTATTGATATCCATAGTGGTATTTGTGTCCCACCACCTTCACCCATCTTCTGGAAGTCCGGTAAAAACTACCGAACAACCTACCTCTGAGGAAATACCTGTCTGCTCCCAAGTCTTATATACTGAGAGAGCAGATTTTTGGCTCGGTTCCCAGATTGTTTCACAAGGCTCTTAAAAGGTGGGGCTTCAGACATTTTCGTTTTCCTTTGCAGGTGCAGAGGTAAATAGAGGATGCTCTGACTTTCCCTCAGGTGTTTACACTCTAGGAGGAGTCTTCTTTCCACAGGTCTTTTTGATGAAGTGTCAAGAAGTGAGCAAGAAGAATTTTTGCTTAGGTTTAGTCTTCCTAAATTCTTGTTTATTGTGGGATAAATAGAGTTTAAGAGACTTCTGGGTGACTTTTGAACAGGAAGTTTGAGTGAATTACTTCACTTTTTAAAATTCTTCTCCCTAGGGCAAGTTATAATAATTAGCTTCTCAAAAAAAAAAAAAAAAACCCTCTAAGAACCAGATATAATTTTTTTTAATGAGTTTGCACCTGCCTATGTAACTACTTTGTTTGTGAAAATGGAGAAATCAAATGCTGTTCAAGGTTAGCATTTATCCCACTGGCCAGGCACAAGACAGGTATACACAATGAAAATCCTTCCATGTTGGCAAGTCAGTAACATGGCCCTTTACTTGAGGGACTCCTCTTCTCAAATGGGCAATTTTAGGGTTATTTCAGCTGTTTGCCTTCCGAGTAAACATGATTTCAGCATTAAAAATTAGTCGGATTCTACCTATGATGGAAAAAAATATTCCATGTGATTTCTAACCCTAGAGACATTAAAAGACAGATATGCAAGAATATTCTTTGGAATATTCCTTATCTTAGGAGCAATGAGAGAGTGAAGAATGCTTTTTGAATATATTAAAATAGTTATTTACAGCTATATTACTTTGGGGAATTAACCTTTTATAGTGTTTTATCCCAAGGTGTAGAGAAATACAGCCTTTCAGTAAGAGAGCAGATCCCATAATCCCACATGTGGTCAAACAGTTCCTGCGAGGGAGAAGATACTGGGATTGTTTCCTTATTCTTTGGAGTCATAACTATGTTTAAAATGGAATGAAGTCTAGTCATTAGAGAGGGACATTAGAGGAACATTGAAAGGATAGAGAAATACTTGTATAGGTTGCCTAGGAACACTGTCCAATTTCCATCACTAGAGGTTTATAAGAACAGGTTAGTAAAACACCTACATGAGAATGGTCTGAGTGCTGTTGACAGTGCCCTGGGGCAAGGGAACAGACTAAATGTCTATTTGAAATTCTCTCAAATATAATTTTCTATTATGTTTTGTGAAAAATTATCATGGAATC
Source organism: Corvus kubaryi (assembly GCF_017639235.1). NCBI lineage: Eukaryota > Metazoa > Chordata > Aves > Passeriformes > Corvidae > Corvus > Corvus kubaryi. The sequence continues at coordinate 6,201,161 of NW_024581131.1, forward strand.
ATAGAATCCTAGAATGGTTTGTGTTGGGAGGAACCTTAAAGATTATCCAGTTCCAACCTCCTTGCCACAGACAGGGACACCTTCCAGTAGACCAGGTTGCTCAGAGCCCCATCAAACCTGGTCTTGGAGCATCCACAACATCTCTGGGCAACCTGTTCCAGTATCTCACTCGCCTCACAGAAAGGAATTTCTTCCTAATATCTAATAAAAACCTACTGGTAGGTTTGAGGAAGTAACTTTAACACTAAGAGAGAAATAAAAGGCACATTTTTTTTTTGTAAGCAGCAAAAAAAAGCAAGAAAATATGCTGGCTGTCCTGAACATTTTAAAAGTACAACTATTTAAATAAAGGTGACATAACAAAACTAAATTGGAAGTTTTGAGAAAAGTAATTGTTCAGTTTTAGTCGTGAGTTATACCTCTGGCAACTTCATTGATGTGCAAGTCTGTAGAATTTACCTTAGCATTATTTAACAAGGAAAGAAGGCATCTACAAGATACTTGTATATACGGAAATACATGCAGTGAAAATTTAAGGAAGTATCATTGTCTCTAATGGTTATTATCAAAGTTCCAGGATGAAGATCTAGAAAAAATAAAAAATTTTAATGGATTTAAATGGTACATAATTGAAGTACTGATAGTATGGTAAACTCAGGTGGGTAACACACATAAGCTTATTATGAGATTATGTTGGCGAGAAGAAAAATATACTTTATGAATCATCATATTGCTTACCACTAAAAATCAATTCACATGAACAGTTGCTATGCTGTGGTTTCATATACATTTCCTGCAACTGTGATCTCTGAGACATCCCAGTCTAAGGTTTACAGTTCAGTTTAACCCCTTTAACTGAGGTTTAGGGCACCATCAGAAGTGGTTCCCTATATTTCTATTTGTGACCGAAATTTTCTAATTTCATATATGTCCTAATCAATAATCCTTACACTAATAAGTGGTTAATTCATTGACTAATTCTCTTGCCTTATTAAATTCATGATCTTGTGTTATTTCTTCTCAGAAATTGCTGTAAAATGTGTCAAAATGTATGAGTCTTGCAAAAATAATCTCAAATATTTATGATAGACTGATTTAGTAATATTATTAATTGTTCAAAGAAATAATTCCTCTTCAGATTGTATTTTGCCTCCACTCACTGAATGGACATACACAGGTGACAGGGGAGAGTATTTTTTAAAAATGAGTTGGGAGTAACATGTCTGATTTTTGTACCTACTTATGATCAAATCCATACATTTGACTGCATAAACAGAAATATTAGTATGTTAGAAGCATTTATGGATGTACCTATTTTTAACTTTTTTAACCCAAAATAAAAGATTTTGCCATTGCCTTTGATCTGAAAACCCTGACATTTCTTTCTATAGCTTCTCTTCCTTTTTCACAGGATCATATTCCTACTCTCTGCATCTGCAATATTAAATTGAATGAAATATTTCAGTAAAAAAGTTGTTAGCATTTTCAGATCCATTCTTTTTAACCCTCCGTGATCAAATGCTACATGGTGGTGATGTTATTTACACATCTTACTCATGATTTCTGAATCTTATTCTTCTTAAGATAAAATGAAACCATCATATCTTCATAGATTCTCACTGTAGGATGCAAATAAAATGTCAAAGCAAATTTGGTTAACTCTTGGGTGCAATAATGACTGAAATCAGTGTCTCCATTTATAGTTTAAAAAGAGAATGATGAACTCATAGAGACATGTAAAAGATTGTCTAGTCCACCTGGTGCCATACTGGAGTAGGGAAGGATGAAAACCTGTGTAATTGACAGGAATTACAGCACTTCCTCTGTGTCAGTGCTAAAATGCAAGTTAACAGGGAGCTGTCTGCTGGACTCTTCTCTGGCTGGTCATTTGGCCACTTCTGAAGCCACGTTTAAGCTCCAGAACGATGCTGGGACACTTGGCATTGAATTCAGCTGAAGTACCATTCTGATTGTCCCTAAATTTTGACCTGTGCCAATTCAAATGCATGACTTTTATCTGAAAGCTTCTATGGAAAAGTGAGGCAACTGATCAATTTCAGCTTAAAAGCTGTTCATTAACATTATAGGTGTCCTCTTAATTATGTGAAGATGAACTACATTTCAAACAGCTGCAGTAAGTGTTTCATAGTATGATACAATATAGTCTATCTAAAGTAAAGCTATAGTTAAAGACTAAAATAGGGATACAAATCCTTTAATGTTCTTTACTAGATCTTAGACAAATACAGAGCCATTGATTCATTCCTTTACTTCCAAATGCTTAGATAAAACTCATTGATTGAAAATCAAGTCACATTAATAACTGAGATTTTAAGCCATTTCATTACTATGAGTAGTTCTCCTTCAGTCTTTTAGCGTGTACATTGCCCAGGACCAACACATAATGTTTTAACCTCCAATGCAATCTTCTATGTTTCACTATAAAACAAGTAACATGTAACATGATTAGGATCTATTTCTGGTCTGTTCATTCCAAAGGTTGAAGTGTCATTTAGAAGAACCCAAGGAAAGCCTAACATTTTAAATCAGGCATTGGAGACTGGCTAGCTGCAACACAAGAGGCTGGTTAACACTAATGTGACTAGGAAGTAAAGATATTGAGTCCAATATCTCTCATTTTATTTAACCATTATCCTCTGGGAAGCAAATCAGTCAGAGAACAACTAAGGGTACCATATTAAGACATTCCACTTATGGAAAGTTAGTAAAGATACTGTGGAGATTAGTAAAGAGAAAAACAAAGTGCACCCTGTACCATGACAAGTACGAACATAGGGGCCAGAGAAGGGTTTCCATGTTGTCCAAACACATCCTGGATATTTCTATGTAAAAAGGGGATAAACACTTAAGCCTCTTTACAGTTTGTAAACACAGACACCACAACCGTGCAAGCCAATATTTGCAATTGGTATTACAGACTAAAAAATAGATGTACACACACATACTTGAGGACGTATTTACATTGTGCAATGGTGCGTGTCGCAGAGATCCTTCTGCTAGCAGCAACCAAGGTAAATTCATAATAGGAAATAGTGTCACTGCACTGACATGAAGTTGCACCCAAGAGAATTTGCTTTTCTCTGAGGCACTGACACTGCAACGTTGTGTTTGGGATCAGAGCCTTACCTAGAGCTATACCATGCCACAGGGTCATAGCAGCACTGTATAAAGCCAGCTAAAAGCTGGGGTCTGTTGTGTAGTGCCTTAGTGACCCAAATAAAAAAATCAGTCTTTAGAAGTGATTGGTGTTTGCAGGCTCTGAGAAATAAATGGTATAACTAGTCAAAAAGTGGGTGAAATGGAGGTCTATGCTGAGCAGTATCTATAAACCCCCAAAGGAACCTGTTGGTGATGCACAACCTCAAAAAAATCTGTGTTAGTATCCTCTGGTGGACACAATTCTGCTGAATAACACTTTGTTTGTTTGTTTGCTTGCTTGTAATAATATAAACTACAGACTGTGTATAAGTGGAAACAGATATATATATATACACTACTACCACTAATGAGTTTTGTCAGAAGTTCTATTATTAGTGGAAGATGTATGGTTCTTTCTCCAATGGACCCTTGAGAATACACCCTTACCTTAAATCTGCAGCAGACTTTCTTATTCCAAAAAAATGCATGGAGGAGATAATTAAATGCACACAAGGAAGGACAAACATGGAAAAAGAAACAAAATCCTTTGGTCCGTGTATTATTCAAGACTCAGAGAAATTAACTAAATTTATAGCAGTGGTATAAAAGTTAGCAGAGACCTCTTTAGTATTTCAGTTCAAATATTGCCATTCGCATTAATAATGTAAGATTCTGTTCTGTCATCCTCCTTGAAGGGAGAACATGTTGCATGGGGGTATCTCTGGATGTGTGTTCAATCTCTATTGTAAAGTAACTTTTAAAAGTTCCTCTTCTGTATTTAGCATTTCAGCTCACAAACTTGGATAATGGTACAGCATAAAAACTTAAACTAATGGAAGATGTTGAACAAATGCAGGGAGGCACAAATTAGCCACAAATTGATTTCATTTGGAAATTTGGATAAGGTTTATAAACATCAAAGGACTGCTATAATTTCTTTAAGACCTTATTGCAGTGGCAGGGATCATAATCATAATCACTCTGGAGACAAACCTGATGCTCACATGTAGTTATTAATATGAGGCTTTATTGTGTTCATAGTTTGTACCTATAGTTTTATTTTTATTTTAGAAAATTTTATGCCAAGCTTATATTTATTTTCATAAAGTGTTATTAAGTTTGCAATGTCAAAGCACTAGGAGGTATTGATGTTAAGACAATCAGTGCAGTTCCATGTGATAGTTTTAAATGACATGGATGAAATATTAGGTTTCTTAGAGGGTTCTTGCTTTTTTTAGTCAGAGCTTAGATAATGTCTTTTCAGTCATTTGTTCAATTATTTTTACCTATGTGTCCTAACACTTTGTTACTGTGTGTTGTTCAATCCTCGCTGAATACAGAGCCAGCAATTTCCTCAGTCACTTTCCTGTGGTGCCCATCACTGGAGTCCCTGAGAAGTTCATCACTAGTAGTGTATTGCTTTTGAAAATGTATTTTTAAGTACTTGGGATATATTATCTTTGTTTTACATATTGCTAAATAAGGCATAGTAATTTTGGGGGCAAATGGTCTAAAACCCCTAGGATTAATTTTCAAAATACTGAACTTTATTTTGGTAGTTGCATGTTTAGTGTGTGGTCTTCAGATAGAACTGTGAAGGTTCTACAGTTCTGCAGCTGAGATGTTGAAGTGTCCAGCATAGCATCTAGAAGAAAACAAATCACCAGGTGTAAAAATTCCAGTTTAAACAGATATGCACAGTATCAAAAAAGTGCTATTGAAAATAAGGGAGAATCTGAATCCATTTCTACATGGTGCCATCTGTGTGCCATTTTCACTCAGAAGTGGTCAAATTCTCCAGATAGCGAGAGAGGACTGTGGACAACCATCATGCTCCCAGTGTGCTCTCACTGAACCTCGAATCCGGGTTCACCTACCTGCAGCAGGTGCCTGATGTGCACACAGTCCAGTGGAGAGCAGCAGGATCCAATCACAGACTCGGGGTTGTGTAATACTGCGTACGCACAAAGATGGCACATTGCAACTTCTGATAGCCTGCACTCCCTGCTCACGTAAGTAACCCTTCCTCTGTCACTCTGAGTAGGGAGAGGAGAACTACTCATGAGAAATTCTCATGGGCTCTGTGTTGTAAATTATCACAGACCATGGGTTTTAGATATATTCTCTAAATATGCATCATGGAGGTGACTAATTGGTCTTGCATGGTTTGCTAAGCTGAGCTGTCAGCCTCCTTATCACTTTGCAATGCTGAAGTATGATATAAAACAAGAATGCTGTCAAACTTGAGCAGCTAGACTTGTACTGTATTGAACATTCAATACGTCAATGGATGAATTGTCTGTTGATCTCTTTTATAGTCAGTTTTCGGCTTTATTGATCTGAGAACCATGAAAATCCTTATCTGCTTTGGTCCGTTGCTGCAAATGGCTGAAAACTGGTGTTGCATGTTCATGTTTTGAAAATAAGAATTGTACGGACTGAAATTTCTTACCATGAATGGAAATGTCTTGCAGTTAGGGAGTCTGCCTTTTTCTGTTGCCATCATCAAGCAAACTTTATCCATGGTAGTTTGACTGTCAGTTTTCAGTAGGAGATTGATGTTGTAAGCTAGTAGTGATTGTTGCAGCTGTTCTCTAATTCTGAGTGTACATATTCTAACTCTTCACCTCCTTCTAGTGCTAACAATATTTCTGATGAAATGAAGGGAGAGTCTGAATTATTAGTTATAAATTGAACAGAGAGAATCACATGTAGATGTCATATCTGAAACTGATTTTTGTGAGCTGCTGATTAGGGAAGTAAGAACACTGTCTATAATCATGCCAGATGTGTGTGTTAGTTCTAGTATGTGCTTATGGGCTGATGCCTTTATACAAGTATGGAGAGCTATGACTCCTTTTATACAACACAATAAGGCACAGTTATCGTTTATATTGCTCTTAATAAATTAGGAATGTTGTTAAAGTTTCTGGAAAGAATTTTGGACACTACAGATAGAAAACACTGCACTAGATCAATTAAAATATGCAGTAATGAATGCATCAAATGCAGATCTGAACTGACAAGCTTATAATCTCTATGCAGTGGATGCTGAAGAGATTTGAAGAAAGCTTGTCCATTGTTGAACTAATTACATGACCATGAAAATGGATGGCAAAAATATTTCTGTAAAAAGCTGATTCTTGGAAATTGAAGGTGAAGTAGAGTGTCTTACTGAAATTGATCTCAGATTAATATTGACACAAAGGGCTGTTTTCCACTATCAGCCTTATCAATGCAGTAACATTTTTGATAGAGAAAATATTGTCATGAAATGAGGAGACTTTTTTTTGTATCTTCACAAGAATAAACAAATAAATTAGTCTCTACAATCTAAGAAAGAAATAGAAGAGTTTGACGTATGTTTCATAGCAGGCAGTGGGCTCTTAAGCAAACACAAGTCTTCTGAAACAAACACAATCCAGAAGGCAGTTCATCTCATTTTGCATTTCTGTCCAACAAGAACAGAAACAGGAAAAGTAAGTTTGCTCTTATGGTGTGGATCCTGAAGTTTTGGAACTCCTTTGTATGCTCATTTGTTCTCTCTGAATCATTCTTGCAAACAGGTGGGGAGCGCTTTCTTTTCTTGCAGGTTTTGGATTGAATTCAAGGCTCCAGGAAACCCAAGTCTCTTATGCTGGTATAATTTCAAAGCACTTCAGCATTACTCAGTTGGGCTGGACAGCAGGAAGCCTGCATGTGAGTCCCATGCTTTGTCAATGATATTCCAAACACCACATTTCTTGACTCAAAGCCATCAGGTGATTATTTTTGTTGAATCAGATTCCTCTATATCCCAGACTATGCTCTCACACACATTTTATCCTGTACTTTCTTCATGTAACTTACCAATTTACATTTAGGGCAAATCATTTAGGCAAACATCCCTTCTTGGCTCAGACATTCCCAATGGCAGAGTATTGCCTGCATCTGTTGAAAAGCTGTTTTAGTTGTTATATACTCAACACTGCTAAATGACAGAGTCTTACTTTCTAAGAGAAGACTCTAGGGGGGAAAGCCTACACTACATGCATCGGCAGCTGAAGCATTTCCCAGCTGAACACTAGGTTGGTTTGCTGAAAGATTTATGTCAAAAATTAGTTAAAATCAGTTTGACAGCCTTGTTTTTCATGCAGAGTTTCAGTTCCCAGAAAATCAGTCCTGTTTCATCCCACACAAGTTAAGGTGGATCAGATTAAGAAAGAATACTGACTATAGGTAAAAAAAGTGAGAGAAGCCTTTCACTGTGTTAGGAATTGTTTGGGCTGCAAGTAGCCAAAAGTGTTTTGACCACATTGGAGCTGTAAAACAGTCACTTCAGCCTGTTCTCTAGTCTTTGTGGTGTATTTCAACTTTGCTGTAATTGCTGCATATCAAAAGGCTTCAACGATTTTTTCTTTTACAATTTCTGTAACACTTAGTAATTACCAAGCTGTTTATGCACATCATAGCTTGAAGCTCCATCAAGCCAGACCCTCGTTTGAACCAGCTTGTCATGGCTCACATTAATTCATTACATTTACACTGATTAGGGAGGCTGAGGAAATACAAGATGTTTCCTTAGCGCAATCATGTTCCCTTCTAGTGGTTCCAAGCTGAATTGTAAGTATCACTAGGAGTTCATAATACAAATTTTGTACATTTTCTCTCATGTAACATTATAATATCATAGATTCTTACGTAGTAAAAAGAGGTTCCACTGTATCTGACCTATAAAATCTTGATATTCAATTAAACTTTTTCCACTGAAGGATCCCTTTGCAGATAATCACAAAACTTTTTATGCTGTTCTAAAAGCAAGGCCTTTTGTCAGTATACTCTCAACTCTTATGGAAGTAATGATTATCTCTGTGTTGTGCAATCCACTAAATCCAGTGGTCCTGGGAGATGATCCACCTTGATAAGCAATGTACTTTGACAATCTACTTTTACAGAAGCTAGGGGAAAATTCCTTGGGCTCAGAATGTGCATTTTTTTTAACTTCTAAAGTGAGGAAAGCAGGCTTGGGTTACTTTCCTTTTTTCCTTTCTTTCTTTTTCATGTGTGTGTTTTAAGTAAAAATGGGTATGTCTTAGGGTCCTAGCTTAGAAGTTTAAAAATCAGAGGAATTGAAGGGATGATGGTTAGTGCTGGTTCCCACCTTGGTAAATAAAGGGATAGAGTAGAAACGCCTGAAAAAGCTGGTCAGAGCCAGAATGGTACGAGTAGGTAAATAAATGGGTCTAAGGACGCTTTCCCTGTATAAAGAGCACTGGCTGTTTTACACTGTGCAGTTACAACATGTAAGATTAGCCAGGACAAATCCTATTGAAATCTTAAATACACAACAAGCCTAGCCACTGTCTAGGGCAGTGTACAACAGAGCTCAGTATTTAATAACAATGTCAGGTTAAGTGCTAAGAAAGGGTGGAAGCCAGAGCTATGGCACTGGTGAGGATTTTAAGTGCCTGCACTCTGTGCATGAGTTCAATCACTCCTGCCTCAGCCATTCCCTGAAAACAAGTCATTTAAAACTCAGAGCCACATTTCATAGTGTCAAGATAGTATTTGTTGAAACACTGAAAGTCAGAAACAATGCTTTTGTTGGCAGCCTTCTTGTTGTGTGCTTATTCAAAGCAGGGAAGAAATGGTGTGATACAGAGCATTGGAGAAACGGCTCCAGACAGATCTCCCCTGCATTACCTTTTCTCTTCATTCCAATAACTACAAAGAATAAAACTACTCATGATGGAAGCGACACGACGCTGTGTCCTGGTGGGTGTGCAGTGAATCTTCTTGTCCCCCTCTCACGGGAATGTTGGGAGATTAAGGAGGAAAAGTGGAAGGAATGGTAATTGTTGGAAGTATCCTGTACACTGGTAATGCTGCATCTTAAACTTGGCCACAATCCCAAACCAGATTTGCTTACAGCACACCGTTTCTTGAAGGCATTGCAACTCTGGTTAAGGTGAGCTAAAAGAGAACCATCTGGAAATGAAAGTGAGAGGGGCTGAGCTGAACAGGAGGTGTTATGGACAGACTGCTTCCTTCATGTGTCCCTACCCTCACCTGCAAGATCATTGAGCTTAAGGAGAAGGTTTACCCTCTACAATTAATAATGTATTTAGAGAGTTTTGCAGCTATCCAGATTAGTGCCAATTGGTCCTTACATCCTCAACACCTGGAGTCTGACTAGCATATCCTTGGCTGCATTATTTGAGAACAGCCATAAGTCTTTTCCTATTGCTAGCAGGAAATGTAACCATCATAAGAGCCACTGGTAGTTACAAATTGAAGTCTGATTTGAGAATCTCTCTTATAAGGATGAAAAACTGCAGTAAAAATTCCTGGCAACTGGCATGTGAAAGAATGTGCAGCAATGCTCTGGAAGCATAAGACTTGCAAGCCTACCTCATGTTAAACAGGAAGTTAAAGGATGCTGTTTTACAGACCTGCTAACTGGATATTATAGCAAACTGTATGCCACTTGCCTGGCTGGCTTCTGGCATCTATTTCCCTCTGTAACTTGTCAATATTTGTTGCCCATCCAAGGTTGATATTATCAAGAAGTGGTAATATTAAAATCATGAACGAAACATTGAATGGATTTATGTCCACAACAGATACTGATTTCTATGTTTACACAAAGAACTAGCATGATTTGGGATATTAGTATAATATATAATAATAACTTGCTGCATTAATTTAATAAACTATTAATTTATAGAATTCTTATCTTAGAAGTTTCCCATTCTGTTAGGTATTAGTGCAAAATCTGTGCTGTTAGAATGTCAGTATTTTCTATTGGAGTGAAGAGCAGATTTTTATCATGACAGTATTTTTAAACAAAATACTGGGAAGTACACAGCCATAGAGAATACACAACATTGCCAAAAAGTTGTTCTGTCTAGCACCAAAACACTAAATTAACTTCAAGTCAAGCATCTGTGAAAACAAAGAATAGTCTGTTCAACCCATTATCTAGGAGAACACAAACTACAGCGAAGAATACCATGTTGTAGTTGGTTTCCACCCAGAAGTACATGCTTAATACTAAGTTGTGCTCTGCAGAAAGGTGTCTGAAAGAAAATTTGTCATGTCCAGTAAGAACAAAGTAGAGAGCTCCCACTTTTTTTTATCTGAGATTAATTCACAGTTTTCTCTTTATAGTAACCATACCACCCATAACCATACAGGTCCCAAATTTGGAATTCTTGTTCAGTCAAAATGTCTCATATGAAGACTACAAGATTAAATTCATTTGTTTCTGCAATGACTGCAAAAAACAAAATTTCACTTTCACTCAGAGTGGTCTCCTGGTTCACTAATGTGGATAGAAGAGTCATTTATTCCTGGTGGGTGTTGTTGTGTACTAAGGAGTTTAAATATACTGAGCTGAGCACTAGCCTGCACGTATGAGGAGCATGCCAGTTTACACAGGGTTTCTGCAGGTGTCAGACAGCACATTTTCCACAATGGAAGAGACAAATATTACTGTATCTGTCACAGGTCCTTGGAAACAACCCTGAATACCAAGGGCATCACTCTTGGCTGACTAAACAAGGAGAAACACACCTGAAAGGGCATGTTCTTATTGAGAGCTATGGTGCAGCAACAGGAGGAAATAAGCAGAGTCCTCAGAAATCTGTGTTACCCTGCATGTCCCAGGTTTTTCCATACTTACATTCACTAAGATCAACACATTTCAGTCAGGAAATTTAACTCTATTTTAAACAAAACCACTGACGTCAGGTTAAAACCCGGATTCTGAAGTATACTCTGTCTTTATCTGTAGTAGAACCTTCAACGGAACTAATGAAATATATTGACCCTATAGTCCCTGTAATTATTTATATCAAACATCTGTGCAATTATCCTGTGGTTTCTGATTGTTTGCTTGGCTGTTTGAGATCATGGATACCTGCAGCGTGCAACATCCTGTTGACAAGATCATTTTCACATCTTGGAAATGTAGTACTTTAAATTCTGAAAATACTCAAATTCCATCCCAGTGAAATTCAGTCCAAACCAAGCCTTGGTTCCAAGTCCCATTGCCCACTTATTTGGCAGGGATTTGGCTGATTACTCCTGACTATGCCTGCTAGCAGGGCTACAGGGAGGCAACAAGACTACACGGCTGAGGAAAGGCAGAGTCTCTCTTTAGCTCTTTTTCTGCGCTGGCAAGTAGTGAAGTAGAGATTCAAGGAGCAAAGCTAATGTGAGAATGGAGTGAGGATGCTGAGGCAGTTTGGATGAAAGACTCCTTTGGGGCACAGAGGGGGAGAAGGCCATTTTTCTAGTTAGTTGAGTCCGAAAATAAGGGAGGAAGATTTTGACCCTTCTCTTACTTAATCATAATTAATTATTTGCAAATACCAGTTAAAGAGGAAATTCTGCATTTGCATGAACTTAATAACTGATGGTTGTGGTCAGACGTACTTATTCTGACAATTATTTGTTTCAACAAACAGCTTCCAGATCACTTGTTTGTATCTGCCATTTTTGGGAGTTATAAAATATGTCTACTTTTATTTCCCAGAATCACAGAACCAATTAGATTGGAAAATACCTCTGAGATCACTGAGTCCAAGCTGCTCGTTTGTTTTTCCATATTTGTTCAAGGTGCCAGCTGGGAAGTGGCTTCTGGTAAGTTTAGAATGTAACACCTACCCTACCGTAGGAAAAACATGATGTTACATTTCTAACATGATTCTTACATTGGGGAAATGATTGAAAGGGATGGTTTTCACACTATGATGCTGTTTTGGGATTATGTAGGATAGTCAGGCTTAATGCTGTTCAAGAGGAAAACAGGACTCATTGGTTCAAGATCCAACCCAAAAGAAAAGGAGGAGTCCAGCAGAGATTTCCAAGTAAAAAGGTGAATTGCCTGAAAATGCTACATATGTCCACTCAGTTAAGGACAGGAATGCTGGAGTACTTAGTGTTTCAACTCTGTCTTTTGCTTTGTGTAGCAACAAGTAGTGCAAAGCATTGGAAGGAGAGCTCTAATCACACATATGTGAGGCAACAAGAAAAACTGCCTCAAGGTACATCAGCCCTGCAGATCTGTTGCTGAAGGAGAAAAAAAACCCATCTGGGTCTCAAATAAGATGAATGGAATATCAAACCTTAGATAAATGCTGTTTTCATATGAAAGCATAGAAATGCAATTTTTCACATGAATGGTGGGAAAAAAGTAGTTTTTTTCAGAACTCTTAAGATTTCTCATTTCATCTGCTCTTTGATTATCTAGGTGAAGTAAAGAAAGCAGCGTCTTGGACCAGCTAATACTGCCTTTTTGTGCCAGGTCAGACCCTCTGGCTCCCTGTGAAGCTGTTTCCTGAGACATTTGCTGATTTCGCTTAATATATCTTTTGATAACCAGATTTCCAGAGATATCTGACCACTGCTCTTCAGCCACCCAGACAACAGACAGTAACCTTTGCAAAGCTGCTGCCTCTGAAGCCATCACTGGATTTTTACAGAGTGACTTAGAGGAAATTCTGTTGCCAGTATTTAATTTGTTTTTATATTATGTAATAATGTAAGACTTAAAAATAAGATAAAGATATTAATAGCATACATTAATCCTTTGGGAAGACTGAAAAAGTCTCTTTTAAAGGAAAAAAAAATTAAGTAAGTCAAACTAGGATCGGATGTAAAGTTCAGTTAAACTTCAGTTAAAACTAAAGTGAGTTAGACCGGTGGACTAATTATTAGCCAGCTCAGTTTTTTTATAAATGGGCATAAACCTACTGACTTTGATTTATAAGCACATAGCATTAGGTTTGCATTCAGCCTGTTCTGTAGAAGGGAATGCTCATTATATCACTGTATAGACAATTTTTAAACTAGATATAATGCTGTAAGTTGGACAGGAATCCTTTATCCCAAACTCAGTGTATGTGAACATCTAGCTAATAAAAGATCTGTATGTCTAGTAAATGATGTCCCTAAACAGGGGATCAAATTGGTCCCTTAAATGACATTTCAGAACAGAGGTTGTGCTACACTTCAGTCTCACACTTAAACTCTCTAAATACTTAAGTTAAAGCAAGGATTCTAGCTGGGTATCTATTCTTTCTTACCTATCCATGAAAATTTAGTTTAGCCTAATGAGAATAACATCTGTTACTTGAACACCCTTGGCAGTCCTACAGTCTTCTAATACTGTTCTGGTACAAACTCTCCCTAAACCCCCAAAAATTTGACATAAATTTAAATAAATATTTGCATCAAATGTCACATAGGAAGCCATTGTTTGGATAGACCTAACTGGAAAATTTCTATTCTGCTACAAAAAATTAACAGAAGTAAATACTTGGGTACTGTGAGCCAGCCCTCTTCCACTTACTTCAATGTAGCTTGATTGAATTATGATTTGGGTTCATGACGTGCTATAAGAGAGGAAAAGAGATGTTAAACTGGAATTCTCTGCCCTCCACTGGGGTGACTCAGATGTACACTTGAACATTAAAGCTGAAACCATAATTTACATCTTCCAAACGCCTGAGAAAGTTTGGATCTGGATCACACTCTTTTGCCTCTGGTTACCAACTGGGCTTTGCCTGTCCCACATTGCTGGCAGGCAAAGGTCTGTTAATTTATAATACATGGCTCAGACCATATGGCTAGTAAAAATGAAATGTTGGGAATTTAGGGGAGATGGTCCAGTACAGGAACAATGACTTAAGAAAAATAAAGGAGTTGGATGACCTAAAGCCAGTCTTGAGAAGGTTACTGTGGAAGGTGGTATGAAGTCATGAACATATAAAGAGAAGCTGAACTGCTGACCTTATATATATTTGTAAGTACAAATATCTTGGTCTCAGACCAAACCTCTGCTCTGCTAGGTGTGTGATTTTGGGGCAAAATATTTCCACAGTGGTCTGCAACAAAGGAACAAAACAACACACAGTAAAACAGGCACACAAGTAATAATGTATAGGAAAAAAGTAAAAAGTGTGGAAGCAGGATATAGTGCAACATGCACAGAGTGCAACTCTTTGAGTAAATATTAGCAAAGAATTACTGCAGATATTCATCCAGGTCAAGGAAAGTGGATATGTGTGTGAAATCAGCTGATCTGTTCAGCCACTACACACCTGTTCTCTTGGAGACATTCCATGGACTGGAAGGACCAAGTGCAAGACTGAAATGCCAGAACACCCTGCCACAGCCCGTTCTGCTGGGCTCACAGCATTGCATAAGGCGATCATAAAAGGAGAACTTCATGAAACTGTGTGCAAGATGGAAATACCCTGCAGGAAAAACGTCTGCCCCCTCTAAACATTTACCTTCAAGATGTTACAGTTAAGGCTGGGACTAGGTCAAGGAAGGAAATGAGCTGCATTTTAAACCTCTGTACCCTCCAGTTATTTGTGTTCAGTCAGTCACCCACAGCTAATGTTTCTCCTTCTTTTATCTCTGTTATGACAGACCTGAGCAACACAAGACATACCATTTGTAGAAATAGCTCTTTAGGGCATGAAGAGGTCCATGAGAACCTCCTTCAAGATGTATCCACTGTATGGTGGAGCTGATGGCAGAGGCTCTCAGTCACTGCTTACACCGACAGCCACCATATATTGCTACTTCAGCAGTCATGGCAACAGAAAGCAGTGTTCATAGCAGAGAATGGTCTTGATAATGACCCTTTTAAATTATTTTTTTCCAACAATGCCCTTAAGAGCAGATTTGACAGTGCCACACACAGATCACCAGTTCCCAACCAGTTTGCAGAACCAATAGGAAAGAGGAAATTTGCAGCAGAAAACAATCACATCATAAACACTGCTGGTCTTCTCATTGTAGTCTGGGAAGTTTACCCCAGGCTTCCATGCATTTACGCTGTGTTTTGAGGATGAGAACAGTGGGAAGAGTGTTGGGCTGAGGGGAAGACAGCCAGGAGATGCGAGGGAGCAAGGAAGAAGTGACTTGGGCTGGTAGGAGCAAGAGGAAAGAGAAGAACATGGTAGCAATGAAAAAGGCTGGAAACTAGCTGGTTTTATATTGGGGTGGGAAAGGAGACATTCACCAGTGACCAGTCAGCTCAGATAAAACCTTTTGATAGTAAAGACTGATTACAAAAATGGCTCATAAAGAAATAACTCGTCTCCACCTGTATACAGAGATACAGGCAGAAGTCACCTTTAAGTGTATGGGATCCTTGTTCTGCTCGGTGGCATTCTGAAATTATATATCAGTTCTAGGATTAAATAAGGATCCCCGTTCCATGTCAACACAGGTCTTTATTTTGCTATTAATCCTGTGCGCATGCAGATGGGTAATGGATCATACACATCTCCGGGAGGAAGCTGAGATGGTTTACCTCTTTGGAATCTGCAGCAATCCCCAAGTGATGCTCCCAGGAACAAAAAGATGCTAGACCATAACAGATGTAACACTCTCCAGTTAATTATTTCTGAAGTCCTTGTGATTTCATAGCTGGAAAACTAGAAGAGTTTCTCAGAGTTTAGAGTCTCATAGCCAGCAGCTCCTACCAAAATTCAGATCTGGAGCCCAAAGCTATTGGATAAACCAGTTTTACCTTCCTGAGCATGCAGGGCTGTGTTGTATTTCTGTGTTTGCTGTGCAGAGGAGCAGAAGAAACACTTCAGCCCATTACCTGGCACAGCATCCAGTGACAGGTTCCTGCCATCCTGGAGGTTGTGGAGCTCACCCATAACAGCTCCCCATCTGGGCAAAGTTTGGATTTTATGCATGCACCCAGTGAGGAGGAAAAGCTGCATCAAAAAGCTGCAGCCAAAACCAGAAGAGATATGATGCCAGAGCAGCATGGACACCTCATAGATAATTACAGTGGGATGAGGTATAGAGGAAAAAAGGGTCAGCTATTTCTCAGAAACTGGTAAACCATTTTTAACATCTAATAAAACAAAAGCAAACGCATTTACTCTTCCCTCTGACACAATAATGTGTGAGCTCATATTATCTACCTGGCCAATAAAAATATTACTAGTGTGTAGAATATTAAAGAGTAGTACTTCCCTTTAAAGAGAACATAGAAACAATATAAAAAAAGTAGAATACACATATATGAAACCCATAAATATTACAATAAAGGGCTTGAGATAGGTATATGTATATCAGAAGAAATCAAGCAAGAAGCTCTTAAAAAGGGGACTTGGAGGAGGAAAAAATGTCAGGCACTAGCTGAGAAAACATCAAGCAGAAAATTGCCTGTTTTAAAATAAATTAGAAAGAGAAAATCATGATTTTTAAAGGAAAAATTCACACTGTGGAAGGAAAAAGGGTAAAAAGAGAAGTAATATAGTTTAATTTGAAATAAATTCCTTATGGGAACAAGCCTAATGGAGGTGGTTTGTGAAAGACATTATTTTCATGCTAACAGGAAGCACAGAACTACTAGAAGCAAATATATAAAATAATGTTCAGGAGTAAAGATGATAGCTACAATTATGATTCTTTTTCCTTTACAGACTTTCAAAATCCCTCATTCCTCCAACCCTTTGAGCTGATTAAGTTTGAAGTACAAAGCTGTTTGAGGTTTGGGGTTTTTTTTAATATTCAATGCTATTATAATTTAGTGCAAGTACATGACAGTGATATGAATGCCCACTGCTGGTTGCTCTCTCTAACTGTGTAACATTAAAAATGGACTTCAACACCCACTTGGAACTTAAATTCTCAACCTGCTGCTCATTTCATGTGCCTTGTAAGAGCCAAATCCCCTGGCTTTACTTTTGAGTTTGAACATGTGTTGTTCAAGGAAGCTTTTAGTTTGAGAGCATCTCTGGAAGTCCACTTTATAGGTTCAAAAGAATGAATATTCTCTTGTCAAGTCCAACTGGAGTTTCCCTCCCCATCAGTGGAGGGAATATACTATTCCTGCACTAGGATATGAACACAAAAACTTAATTCCTTTCAGTCAGGAAACCTCACCATTTTCTGTCTGAGCTGAACACTGAACAAGGAACTTCAAAAGAACCTAAACTCTCCCAGTGACTGGAACACCCTGATGTAATGATTCAACAGTCTTGGCTTCCATGACAGCTTAATAAGATAGGTGCTTTAGATTATTTTTCAGGTATGATAGAAAAATGTACAATCCTTTGTTCACCTCTGTAACACTTTCCCCTTTATTCACTTTGAAGTAGGAACCACTGCTGCAAGAAAATTCATACAGTGAGCAGAAAACCACCTTTCCACCAGATATGTAGCAAAGATATGTAAGCGGTGTCAAATTAACATTTTCAGTACATTCTCCTCCCTGATCTTTTAGATGTTTATGAAAATGAGAATGGAAAGAAAAAAGTAGTTTTTCTTGAGGTTTTTTCTTTTCATTTCCTTTGGAGTTTTGTTTCTTGAAAGTGCATTCACATTAGCTCACAAAGCCATTTTTATCTTTAAAACTATTTCAGATGGGAAATCTTTTGATTGTGTTATTGCATAGTAAACTAAAAAAAAAGTAAGAGAAGCAGAATCTTTTCTTGCCCTGCATTTATTTTATGTCTTTTGATCTTGTCTCTCTCCTGGTGATGTTATTACTCTGAAACCTGTGGTAAAATGCCAGGGTGAGAAAGAAGCTTAGCTCTTTGAAATGATTGTGGTTAAATTTGTGTTAAGCCCTCTGTGATCTGATAATGACAAATCTAACATGTAAACCTTTGCAGAGACATATACATTCAGGTAATCCATGTATTCACAGACTTGAACAAATATTGACAGAAGCAACTTCATACTTCTGTGAGTAATGACCCACCACAGTGATGACAGATCACAGCCCTAACCAGAACTTGTTCATGAAAACACTGGATGTACAGAGCTTGGCTCCATTTCTCCAGCAGTATAATGTGTTTTCCTCTTTTGCATTAAAATTGATCAAGACAAAGGAATGACACTGATCTTCCTGGGTCAGGTGTCAGAAGCTACTTCTGCATGCTGCTTTTTAATGGTGTTTGCTACAGAATGGTGTAACTTCAGGTGGAGCTCTGACACATGTTCCAGTCCGATTCTAGGTGGGCTGAATGATGTTCTGGGGGTGCCTCTCTCCACTCTCAATAGAGGAGGACCATGAAACTCAGTGCTGGATTTAAGACACCCAGTTAAGTGCATTTCACACTCTGAGTTTTTCACCACCTTGGATTCTATTTTGGCTAGGATGCTACAGGCTGTGTGAGAGGTTTTGTTAGATCAGTGTAAACCAGCATGCCGACCTGAAAACTGCTTTTTGCAAAATAAGCCATCCAGTTT
This sequence comes from Corvus kubaryi, assembly GCF_017639235.1. Lineage (NCBI taxonomy): Eukaryota > Metazoa > Chordata > Aves > Passeriformes > Corvidae > Corvus > Corvus kubaryi. Next base: position 6,219,539 of record NW_024581131.1, read on the forward strand.
TATAGATGTGACATGAATAGTAGAGATATACTACATTGTGGAATTACTATTATTGCATTTTTGCTATACAGAGAAGTTTAAAAATGTAGCAGTTATATTTTTGTAATAGCAATGGTCTGAAGATATTTGTAATGTAAATCTTTTGGGTAATGACCTTAAAAACAGGCGTAAGTATAAAAATTCTTAGGTTTAATAGGTTACTCTTTAGCTGGTAGCAGTTTGGATACTTGCAGGTTCCTAAACTGCTTATAGTATCACCCTGCTTTCAATTGACTTTTCATTCTAGAGTTCTGTCCCCAAAAATGGATGTTGAGTCCAAGATAAACCATATCATCATGGTTCAACAGAGGAAAAGAAAGGGAAACTGTTTTGTTATTTTCAGAAGAGAAACTGCCCTGCTACATGCTCACCAAGTACTCCTCCCTCAGTACATTTTGCCTGCCTGCTCGATGAGGAACCACAGGCTTTAGTGTTATCTGACTCTCCAAAGAGTGTATTTTGTAGGTGTGATGCCAATGTGCAGCTGTGCACATCTCAAAGCACGGGCCTTCTTGGTATATTCTGATCAATACAAGGGTTGCTACTGGAAGAACTGGTCAGGAATATTATGCCAGGATAAATTTGCTAAAAAGATCTTTCTAGTGACCAGTGAGCTCCAAAAAAGAACCATCTCTCCACCTCTATCTCTTCCCCCCAGCGAAAGAAGCAGCTTTCCATCTACTTCCTTGGCAGGCTCATTTTTGGCCTGCAAAGGACCTTAATGTCAAAACCAGTAAGGAAAGACACTGCAGGTTGATTTTCTCCCCTTTATATTTTCTCTTTCTTTTCTCATCCAGATTTTGGGTGAACATTTCCTCCAGGTGCATATTACCTTTTTCTTTTCCTTTTAAAAACAGGGAAGGTATGCCTGGTTTTAATACATCTCTAATTATATTCCATTGCTTGCTAAAGCAAAGTTATAACTTTCATGATGACAGTGAATCAATTTTTCTACCCCGTGCAGGGTGGATATGAAGGCTAATGTCCTACCAATGCCATTGACTCAGGGTTGCTAAAGGAAGTCTTATGAAGGAAAGTCTTCTCTTATCACTTGGCATTTCTGACTTGCTAATCTGATTTCAAAGAAAAATTGTTTATAGGAGTTCCTGGTTCAGATCCTCCTCCTTGCTAAAGTTGATGTCAAAGCATGTGCAACAGTAACTGGATGAGCAAGTCAAGCTTGTTGAGTTCAGATCCAGAAATGCTAACAATTTACTGATTTAGCAGCTCTCAGATGCCAGTTAATAACCAGAGAAATAGGAACCCATTCAAAGTTATTGGGTCAGACAATCGGACTTCTTCCTGTACTGGTGCCAAAACTGAAGACTGGATGATGTCTCAACAAATCTCTGGGTCAGTTATTGTTTTTATTTTATGTCCCTGGCTACATGAACTAATAAACAAACAGCCTGCATTTTCTCCCTGTTCAAACCCTCCCTTTACTTCCCATTGCTACTTACATGATTTTACTACCCACCCTGTGTCTCTTGCAGCATAGTCTGACCAAGCAGGTGCGATGGTGAACGAGGAATGCCACTAAAGTTACTTTTTGTGTGCCCATTCAGCCCCTTCCAGATAGGTGAGTATCAGCAGTGATAGCCTGTAATCAAACACATCATACTCGCTTGGCAAAATCATGGGAGTGAGCACAAGCTACCTGGTACCCTTCACATGATCAAATGACAGAGAAGGTGCTGAACCCACCACACTGAACATAATTGTTTGCATTTTTCAGATGTTTTCCTTGTGCCCCAAGTCAAGCTTTCAGTTCAGGTTTTAAAAGTTTGTATTCCTGACAACATATAAAATGTAGTACAGGAACTGTGGTCACAAAATAAAAGACAGATGTTTTATGTGTTTTCTGTTTTCTGTATATGTCTTTTAACCAGCTGTATAAAGTCATCTCTCTGACGTGTTGAGTCAACTTGTTCAAGTATTGACTTGGTGAAGTCAGTAATTAAGAGCCCATTCTTATTTAGTTCTAAATAGCAAAGGCTTCTCTCTCATGATACTTTTAGGGACTCTACTGGTGATCCACCTGGGCATGCCCACCAACAGAAAGTTCCCATCGCTCCAGGTTCGCAGAGAAGGGGACATGTTTTGGGACACCACAAGATTCAATTCTGCATGGCTGGTGTCAGCACTCAGAGCCCATGGGGTCACTTGTTCAGCTTGTCTGCACCCATGGCCAGTGGCAAACCAACACTCCTCAACGGTAACGTGGACTGCACATCAGTTCTCTGGAAAAAAAAAAAGAAAGGTGTCCACAGAAGTGGGCCACTTGCATCCTGTTGGCACAGTCCACATTCAAGGTTGTTCCTATTTGGCTCCATTCCCTTGAGGAGACGAGGAGCAGCTGTGCAGGAAGTAAGTGATAGCCATACCACCTAATGCTTAATGTACAAACAAGGGGCAAGCTGCACAGCCTTGATAAAGGCAGGCATGGTAGTGCTGGAGTCGATTTACATCACCTGCATGATCCCATAACCCAAATAGGGGCTGCCACAACTGGAAGGCAAGCTGGAGATGTCCCATAGCTGGGATCTATCTCCACAGCAGCCAATATTGCAGAGGTTTGTGAATGAAAACTCAAAACATCCGTCTCTTAGGCAGCCGCCCTGCAGATTAAAAAATAAAAGGGGGCTGTTCTTGTCTGAAAAAAGAGGTATTCCAGTTTTCTACCAAAATATTAAAATATTTAACTTACCTTAATTTCATTATAAAAAGTTTTTAAGCCCTTTTCCACTGATTATTCTAAAAGAATTACATATGGGGTTGTTTATTGATTTTTCCATTTTCTGCTTATCAAAGACTGGAACACTGACTTTTATTATTTTATTGGTATAAGAGAAGGGAAAAGGTATTGTTTGTCAGCTTGCTTTTTGTGAATATTTATAATTTCATTTTACAAGCCTTGTTGATGTAGATGCAATTTATTTATGTTTTCATGGGATAAATATAGAAGACCATGGATACTATTGCAGTTCTGTCAAGGGCTACAGAAGGAGTTTCTCAGACTGTACAAGAAGTGGGCTTGTACTTGTGATGAGAATTAAAGCTCAGCAAGTGTGAGCCATTCATATACCTGCCCAACTCAAAGGGGATTTCAAAGCCCATGGAAACTCAAATGTTTCATGAACAGAGCAGATGTCTCACTTATGAGACATGAGTGACTCTCTGTCATGAGCTCATGGTCTCACTGAACTGATGTTCCTCAGCATTTTATCTTCGTGCATCTGGAAGCAATGGGGACTCCCAGGCACAGCCCGATTTAGGACGTCCTTTAGACCTCAGATGCAGGATTTAGTTACTTGAACACAGAGCAAATGAAAAAGATTTGTGCCCCTTTAAATGTTCTGGGATACTTGAGCGTCCTGAACAGAGAATTTGTGTCCTTCTACCTCTGTGTGCACAGACAGTGCCAGATACTTGCAAAGGACACTGTGTGCCTGTGTTTTTGTAGCTGCATCCCCAGGGGAGAATAGCAGGATGCCAAGTTTGATGCTGTAAATATTCCCCAGGAGGAGCTTGATTCCTTACATTAACTTCAGAGGGAATATGGTCCTTCACCACAGATGTCTGTGCTGAATTCTGAAGCTGACTTTTGTGACCTTCACTGCTGCTGCAGAACAGGCCAGCTGGGAAAAGGGAGCTAGCCTAGAACCTGGTGATGGCTACAACTGTGCAACCGAGCCAGACTCAACACTGCTAAGGCCTTCAGCAATGGTTTTACCCCTGCAAGGGTTATTAACACAGGCTTCTGGTCAGGCAATGAGCTCAGAATTTACCTAAAATTCTCCAAAACCACATCCCTTGCTTTCCTGCTGGCATAAAGATGCTATCAAAAAAATCTGTGGGTTGAGTACCTCTCCAGTGGAATCTTCTGCATACAGCTTGAGTAACTTACCTAAAACATCTAGCTGCATTGACCTCCTTGCAAACCTGGGAATTAGGTCATTCTACGTGACTATCAAGAGCTGCCTTTCTGGAAGGAAATGTTGTGGTTTGATGAGAGTTGTCTAATAGGAAGCCACTGAACTGCAGCACAGGTTGAATAGTACTCCACAGCAGCTAGGAGATGGTGAGTTGCACACAGTGGAGCTAAGGCTCAGATTTGCCTCAGTGTTGGAAGAAATAAGACTTTACATTTCAATATTAATTGTCTACGCTATTCACTATCTGCCCTTCATTATCAGGATAAACCCACGTAACCAGAGATTATCCAATTCTCATCTGGAAAACACACTGAATTTATTATCTCATATACATCAACTAAGTAAACTAATCTTCTTTAAAATTTATTACTACACTGGTCTTTAGTAGACAAAGTTACTCTGGTACAACGAACTCCTGTGCATATAGATACATCATGAAACACAGCATCAATTTACAGCTTTGCTTAAGTGCCTTTGTAAGGACAGTGAAGCTTTCAAATCTAAGAAGCAACATTCAAATTAAACTTTCAGCTTCTTAGTTGAGTAACCCTTTTTATTATTGCACACAACCTTTCTAATCAGTAATGTCAGTGCCCATTTGAGCAGTGCTCTACTACCTGATCTCTTGAGGGCAGCATGCACAGAATGGGTCTAGCAGCAGTGAGGTGATAGTTGGGATTTTTTCTTGTCTAGGAGGGTAGAAATTTGTTCCGTGTTACCTTAAGCTGTTCAAACTCAGTAGCAAGAAGATCTTTGTTTCTCCTTCTCCTAAGACTATTCAGATTCTCTGATAATACAGTTACGGATCTGAGGCACCTATGTTAAGTGTGAAAGCTTTCTTTGCAGCCTGTTGGCTCCAGGGTATGGGACAGTCTTTTGCAGTTTTTCACCTTATTTGAAGCTAAAGCTTCACATCATTTTATAAGGTACACTGGAAGGATTTTTTTTCTTGCAAAATTTTAATGGACATAATTTGTTTAATCTTTAAGACTTATGAATTTCCCATATGAGATTATGCTTCCTGTTCTTCTGGTCATTCTTGTTGCAATACTGCTCAGAAGCATTTTCCAGCTACAGTTGCTCTTTTGTTGCTATCAGAATGAAGTAATTTCTCCGTCGGACATAATGTTTAATGCTTTCTCCATCGGGCATAATGTTTAATGCCATTTCTGGCATAGGACAAAACACTGCACTTGATGCAGCTGACCAGAGTATTGTGTTAAGTAACTAAGAGGGAAGAAAGGTGAGAGAAGCCACAGTCTCAGCATGCCTGGTAAACCAACTATTGATGGTTTGCAACAGGACAGTGAAGCTGAGTCTCTGTGTGCTCTGTGGGCCAGGGATGCTGTACAGTGAAACCCAGCACACCTTAACAACAAACTGGGCACTTCTGCCCTCCAAGTTGACATTCAAACCTGAAGGATGAGCATCCAAATACCACTGCTAATGCATTAGACACTGATAAGTTGGACTTGGTGATCCCTATGGGTCCCTTCCAACTTCAGCTATTCCATAGGAAAAATGCCCTTTCTTTCTGCCTTCTACATTTGATTAATTCTATGTTTAAAAGCATTATTAGCAACTTGAAAATGAAACAAAATATTTCTAAGATGTACACAAGATGCTTTGATCAGCTTAAAAGTTTTTGGTTTGGTTTAAAAATTAATTTCAGAAACAAAATTTTTTCCATGCTGAGCTCATGATCAGCTCTTTTAATAGAGTGCATTGTTTTCTAGGGCTTAAAACATTAGCAACAGGATGAGGGCACTAGTATGGAAGGATTTTTCAGGAATGGACTGTGCTAGGATTCTCCTAAGAGTTAGCCAAATTCCTTGGGTTTGTTTATGGATTCATTTTCTCTTAATTTATAGGAAAAGAAGGAAAAATAAAGAAAGTTAAGAAGGCACTGGTTTTCATGCAAGACTACAACACCGAAGAGTTAGGTACCTAAGAGTGGAAGAAAATCAAAGCTAAAGGCTTGCCAAAAGTTATACAAGAATTCAGGTGTGAATCCTGGAATCCTCACAGAGATCTCCAAAACAAGAAATCCACTTCTGACTGGCAGCTATTCTTAAGGTAAAAATTTTGTAAAACTGCAAAATACTCAATTCAAAGTGCTCATTTTTCTTTACTTAATATGAGTTCATTGCCAGCTTAACTACACAGAGCTCAGTGCTCAGAGAATGCATTCCACTTAGCTAAATTAAAATCTTAGTTGAGGCAATTGAAAATGAAAAATTGGGCCCTCGGTTCAAAACCTCCCACAGCATTGCCAAGGCAACAATATCAAATCATGATAAGCAGAATTATTCTAAACAGTGGGCACAGCTTAAAATGAGGTTACAACAGCTTTTTCTGAAGGTTGAAGGAAGACACAACACTTAGTAGTTGCCTGTAAGTAAACAGCCCCTACACTACCTGCAATATCTTTAGCCTCTATAATGCATACCACGGCCTTTGTGCTAGATATCCTATTGACTCTGTGTGACTCACTTTTTATGACCTCACCAATGAGATAACACCCTCATTCGATAAAAGACTGTATCAATTAAGAAAAGCCCTACTGCCTGATAACCTGATTAAGAGCTGAGTACTCAGGGTGGTGGTGGTCTAATCAATTCTGGCTTCTTGTTGAGCAGCTTTATGGAATTATCCAGCCTTTGGCAAACTTTTGTATGATGCTTACTGCACCTAAAGATAAATTACTCTTTATTTGTTCAATTTGCTGCAAGGTGGGGCCCATCTGCTTGTAGGAATCAGTTCTCTTAAGACTTGGTGTCAGAGAGTTCATTTTTCATTTGAGTGTCCCTAGGGCTTTCATATTTTTCCCATTTTTAGAAGCCAAAAAAAGAAAGAAAAAGAAGTAATGTAGATACTTCAGTTTCAAGATCACAGATGTACATGCTGGTTTATAGGTTCTCTGACCAGCAACATCAATTATTTATATAAAATTTGAGAAAAATCCCCAAATACGGGCTGGAGGCAAAGTTTTCCTTGTCTACATAATCCTGTAACAGTAGTTCATAAAATACATGCATTCAATATTACCACAACATGGCCAAACCCTTCCTTCCCTCTGTGTAACTACTGTCACACATCACTATCACAAAGTAATGGAAAACTTGATACTGTTAGGGCTTACATTCCCTTTTCCATGGGTGGAAACACCTATGGGAAAATGCCATGTAGTTTACTTTATAGTTTGGTTCTCCTTTTGTTGCTCCCCTTTGGATTCTAATCTTTCACTAAGAGGGCCGTTAACAAAGTGCTGGGTAGGAAGGAGATGTGTCCCTTTCTTCTGTTTCAGTTTGAACAAGAAAAATGTCTGATAGCGCTGGTGTAGATAGCAGTGAGGTCTTGCTCCTTGGTAACCAGCAATGTTTTCTGCTGGCAGCAGGAGCTCCAGGCAGTGCTGGGAGCCCTTGGTGGAGCACTGGGGCGCAGGGTAAGTCTGCCTCCACCCTGTCTAGCATGCAGACAAACCAGAAAGCACTGTGCTATTCTTTTTTCATTTGTTTGTTTTGGCAGTTTGGGGTTTTCTTAGAGATTCAAGCCCATCAGTTTAAGACCTGTTGCTCAGCTGTTAGAGCTGACTTTTACCATTAGGATGACTACAGTTTTACTTCATGAGCTGAGATGAAGTTTCCTCTGGTAGCAACCTTTCACAACTTTAGATCTAGGTGATTCTCCCCCTCTGTTCTCATGAGACCCTACATGGAGTGCTGTGTCCAGGTTTGGGGACCTCAGCTCAAGAAAGACATGGACCTGTTGGAACGAGTGCAGAGCAGAGACACTAAGTTGATCACAGGATTGGAACACCTCTCCTAGGAACACATGCTGAGAGAGACGGGGCTGTTCAGCCTGGAGAAGAGAAGGCTTTGGGAAGAGCTAAGAGCACCTTCCGGTACTTTAAGGGGGCATACAAGAAAGCTGGAGAGGGACTTTCTATACAAGCAGATAATTGCAGGACAAGGACAATGGTTTTAAACTAAAAGAGGGTAGGTTTAGGTTAGATGTTAGGGGGAAATTCTTTACTCAGAGAGTGGTGAAGTACAGGAACAGGTTGCCCAGAGAGGCTGGGTTGCCCCATCCCTGGAAGTGTTCAAGACCAGGTCAGATGGGACTTGGAGCAACCTGGTCTAGTGAGTGGTATCTCTGCCCATGGCTGTAACTAGATGATCTTTAAGGTCCCTTCCAATCAAACCCATTCTATGATTCTATATTTTATTCCTCTGGGATATCTCAGCCATGCCTTACAATTAGCAGTTTAGAAACTTTCTGGAACATGAAAGATAGCAAGTAAATAAATCATTAGGTATTTATGCACCAGACTATGCACAGGACCTGGGGGAAATGCCATAATGATGTGTCCTGCCCAGGATTGTACCAGGATGCAAGGACATATGGCAAGGAGACAATCCCATGCAGTTAGGACCAGGCATCTTGGAGATTATACTGATCACATCACATCATACCATATCATATCTAATAGACATATGTAATTATATTCACATATATGGAAGGGCATGGAGGAATGTACTGGCAAGTACTGTAAAGAGGAAGACTTCCCCAATTAGCATGGTTACACTGATTAATTTATAGTCTGTTAGTGGTGGGAAGTCATTCAGGTGTATCACGGGTCTGCATGAATCACAAGCTGCTTAATAGTGCATTGAAATGCAGTCCTGAGCCATGACTGGTAGAAGATGTGCTATCTGATTTATCCTGGGCAAAATGTCCAGGGGGGTGGTAGCACATTAAGTTAGGTGAGCCATCCAGGGCATACATTTCACTTGTTATCAGCTGTGTGTGACAAACTAACCCCAGAGACATTCCAGTGTAAACTGAACTAGAATAATTCCAGACATAAAGACTTTCTATTTGCAAGAAGTAAGTATCAGGGAAGAGTTGGCATAGGACCTTGTTAGCAAGCAATGAGGGTCAATGTACATTTATAGGGAAAGCAGCAAACAGAAATCACAGACAACAGAGACCATTTTATTGGCTCTAAATTAAGCAGTAGGGAAAGGTTAATCAAAACTAGAGGGCTGGAGTCCAGAAGCTGTGGAGATCACTACAAAACTATACACACTCTGTTCTTATCCTGCAGTTTTTTTCTCCTACAAATGCTTTCACTTTTTTTTTCTTCCTCTGAAGTAATATGCCAGCTGTGCAAATGTTTGACCCTGTGAACATTCAAAAATTGATTTTGCTTTCTGGCTTTGCTGAGGACAAGCCAACCCCTGTCTGCAGAAAGTGTTTTCCAGAAGCAGCAGTGAGTACATACAGACGTGCTCTTTGCTAAGGGCACTTGTCAAAGCCTTATGAATGTGTCCAGGAAAGAAATATTCCTGGTCAGTCAAAACACTCAAACCTTTACCATTAGGAGTTAGTAGAAAAGATCCATTCTTTAAATAATTACCATATCACTTAGTTATATAGTTATGCAGTATATATATAGCACTATATATAGTGCGTTCCCTAGAGTAAACATCTGTCTGTTCCCCAGAATGCTTTCTGGATCTTTGGCCAATTTCAATCAAATCTGGCAGATGAATAGATGTCTCAAGTTTATGTAAGTTTCTGTAAAGCTAGAGAAATTAGTAGCCAGGTAAAAGAAAGAAACTTTATTAGGATATCTCTGTTAAAGTCCTTCCACTTCAGGAAAAGCTTCAATATTAATTTACCCCTTATTGCACAGGGAACCAGCATGTGAGCTGAACATTAAAATGTTTATATGCTGGAAACAAGGCTTCATTGCCCCACACATTCTAAAACATCTGACCTGATGGGTGGGTTTTGTGATGTCTAGTAAGAAGAATATACTGACTGAAAGCTGGCACATTCATAATTCCTTAGCTTGAAGGAATAACATTAGCATAGTTCAATTAAAATTCCATTTAGTGTAATTCAGCTAAAGTTTCAGTGGACCAAGAAGACAAAACCCTCTGGGAAATGAGTTTTTACTAGGTCCAATGCTTGTGGAACTACTGTTCAAAAATTTTTTTGCTCTGGAACTGAATGAATCCACTGTGGTTATCCCTCATAGCACATTACTGGTCTGAGAGGGATGAATGACTCCCCTTTTAGCTATAAAATTAGAGGTACTTTTTTAGAGAAGGTTGGAAAAAACCTCTAACATCAGCAAGTCCAACTGTAAACTCACCACCACCACCATGTTCAACACTAAACCATGTCCTCCAGTGCCATATTCACAAGTTTTTTGAACACTTCCAGAGATGTTGACTCCACCACTTCCCTGGGCATCCTGTTCCTATGCTTGACAACCCTTGCTGTGAAGAAACTTTTCCTAATATCTAATCTAAACACCCCCTGGCGCAGCTTGAGGCCATTTCCTCTCCTCCTTTTATGTAATCATGTACTTTCCAATTGCTGTGAGTCATGAAGGCATTTTCAGCTCTACTGCCCTTTCTTCCCCATTCTTTGTTACCTCTGAGCCTGAGAGCATCCTGGTTGTCTGAAGTGGCTCTTTTTCTCTCTTTTGCCAACTGTGCACACCAGGATAATATTTTTGCTTGTCTGACTTTGAGAGCTTTGCTCACCTTCCTACTTTCAGGTCTTTTTCCTGGTACTTTTGCTGAACTGCTATTCCTCCTTTGTAAATTCAGCCTGAACTTTATGTTTTTCTCTTTTTTTTGGCTAACTGTTGTTAATTCTTAATTTCAAAATTGTTTCTTCAGTATTCAGTAAGTTCTTCTGCAGTTTTCTCCTTGGGTCACAAGGTTGGGACCTTTGCACAGAAGTTTGGTCTTTATTTGTGCAAGTCTCGATGCTTGTGGTAGAGGAGGAACAGCACAGAGGTTCTTTCAGCCCCTGCTGATCTCCCAGGCAGCTTTTCTCAGGTAAATCCATGAGCATAACTACCACGACCTTCATCCAAGCAAAAACCTGCACAACACAGTGCTGTTCACAAAGGTCCCGCATCAGCCCTCCTTGTCTCCCTGCAAACTGGGAGTCTCCCTTCCTTGCTGGAGTTGTCTACAGCCATCCAGACAGTATTTTGTCTTTGTCACAGCCCAATCCCGTGGGTGATCTCTGGTCAGTCTTTAGCCTTGTACATGTTACTGCCTGAAAGTCACATTGACCAGCATTTTCAGGAAATAGGGACTGCTCTGTCTTCCTCCTAGTGTGTACAGGAAATTATATTCCTCTCTGTCTGGAGTTTAGGCTTGAATGCCTGTAGGCAAAGAGGATTTATTTCCTCAGTCAAATTTTTGATGGGGAGTGGGCAGGAAGCAAGCATTTCTGTCTGCATGTCAGGTGGAAAAGGCAGCAAACAGGCACACCTTCTCAAATGCACCATTTCCCTGGAGAAACTGGGAAAGTAGGCTGGGGAATTTTAGATTTTCATGCAATACTCTTTTCATTTGTGTTGTTCCTGGTATGACTCCTACATTTTCCCCTTTACTCCCTTCTCCTTAATCCACATGCAAAGGTGAAAGAAAATCTGTTCATGAATGATTTATCAAAGTGCTACGCAAGACTCAGTTCTTCTGGTGGATTTGTCAAGTAATGTGACACGTTGTATTATACTACATGAGTTATTTGTCTTTGTCCAGTGCTCCTGGGGGGGGCAGGGAGGGGATGTTGGGTTGCTCTACCAGGAGTGTAAGTTTTACTGTACACTGACATGGGGATTCAAGAGTCTCTTCCTGGTTCTGCAAAGCTGTGCATTTGTAAAGGACACCTGCACCTTCAGAAGCCAAGAAGGAAGCCTCTAGTTGTGTTTCATTCACAACAAAAGGGGAAATAATGCAATTTATTTGTTTTCATTTAGCTGGGGGACTATTTCAATTCTGCAACTTCAGCATGGGTGATGTTCAGTTCTATCTCCTTCAGTTCTCTTCTCAGTCTCCAGTAAACTTATTAGTGTTCCAGGAGATATTTCCAGATATGGTGTCCTGATTTTCTTTCAGAAGCAGAGCTCCCTTGTCATTAGCACAGTAGAGAGCATATAGTCTGACAGCCTGTGGTGTTCAGAGGAGGGAAGGGGCAAAGGGGGGGAATGGCCAGGGGTTGTTGGTCTTCCTGCTTTAGGAGAAAAGGCATGGAACAAAGCTTTCTGGGGAACAGCTAACTGAGGACAAATAGGAAATTCAGAGGCAGCTCAAAAGTTAAGAAAGCTGTTTCAAAACAGATTTGAATTGAAAGAGAAGGCCAAAACCTGGAGTGTCTGGATTGTGTATTTCTCTTCCCAGAGCAGCTTCAAAATTCTGAAGTTTACAGTTTCAAAGAATGAGTCACAGGTCCCTCTACACAATTGGCTTCTTAAAATTGATCATGTTTCCTTCCATTTTTGTTTTTTTTTGGATTTTTTATAAACTATGGCCTTTGTGAAAAAGGGTTTTTTCCTAAAAAAAACGATTGAGAAAGGTAAGTGAAAGTGTTAGTCTGGCTTTCCAAGAAAAGGACTGTCTACTTATCAAAAAATTAGGAAAGTCAATAGTGAAATGAGTTTTACTTTAAGTAAAAGAGTTTCTGGTAGGAGGTGATTAATGCCATTTATCTTCTTAATGTAGTGAAGCCCAAGATTGTATTTGTCTTACTGACTTATACATAGCTGATGCCTCCCTGCTTTTGTATTCCAGGTGACTCACTTATTAAATAGTAATGTCCTTATTTATATTACTCCTCTTAACATTTTATTTATCTGGAAGTTTGTTTAAGTGGGCAGCACATGCAAGTTACTAAGCAGAAAATAAGTTCAACAAATGAAAACTGCAAAAATTACATGAAAGAAGTAAAAAGAAAGGAAGAGATATAAAACAGGAGTTAATATCCAGCACGCCTATGTGGATGCAATTCTGTAGCCTTTATCCAGTTGTCCTCTGACTTCATGTGTTTTGCCATAGTGAAATATGGGTTTCCTTAGTACACAGGAATCCTTGAGGTCCTTCCAGGCCTATATGGCCTCGCTACCTCATTCCTGTCTAAAAGGCAGACAAAATGGGCATGTCTTGAAGGAGGCACCTGAACAGGATATATCTGCGATTGTTGTCAGCAACCCTCTTTTTCACTAGGCTTACCTTGATTTTTAGCTAATGGAGGATATGGTCCACTAACTCCCTGATTTTAAATGTTTCACGGAGATATGCTCCATGTCAAAGTTTAACTCCCCACTGAGAGGTTTTGTCAGGGTTTGCTGCTGATGGAGAAACTATGTAATAGGAAAGTACAGCCTCTTTCCTGGTTCTAAGACTATTAAGGTAAGTTTTAACCATGGCTATAAGAGGAAGAGATGTACAGGATCTAGTAAATATTGCATCTGTCTTAGAAGTTGTCTTGACTAAAGAAAAAGTCTGTAACACTGAGGCAAGCAAGGGGAGTAACTCTGCCATCTACCTCTGCCATCAAATGTGCTCACAAGGCCATTCAGTTAAAGCACGTTGAAGTGCTACTGGACTATGTCTAGATGGGCAGAAAGAGACCAACTATTTATATTGGAACTTGGGAATATAAGCGTCCCCGAAGAAACATTAGGAAGGTAGAATTTAAGGTAAATATAGGGGGAAAAGGAGAAATGTAAATGAGATTTCCTACCTATATTCCAAAAAATATGAAGATTTCAATGGACTGGATTTTTTTTGTTAGACTATTTTTTCAAGATGGATTTTCATTTTCTCACTATTTTTTTCTTTTTAATCTCAGTGTCTTGATAGACTTGGACCTGTGTTTGTAATAAATTCTAGCCACAAAGATCCTATATGTTAGTTTGCATACTACATTAATTTCAGTCTATATGGATTTGATCTGCATATTTTTAAGGCAATAGATTATGAAAGGGAATAATTTTTATCCATTAGCTCTCTAAATAAGGCATTGTTCAGATTTAAAGAAAACTGCTAGTGTCTCAAGGAGAAAGGAACCCTAAACTGAATCCAGAGTTAATTTCAGAGCTCACAGAGATTTCCTTCTTCACAGGGATTCAGTCTTCTACAGACTGGAATGGCCTGTCTCTCCTACCTACACTCTGACCTCTCTGGGTCTTCTTCCCTCTCTGCACAGTTCATTCCTCTAGGGTACAAAATAACCTCTCCTCTTGGAATAAGAGGAGTTGGTGTTGGCAGACTCCACACACAGTTTTCTCAAGTGCTGGCAGTCCAGGAAACCCTGGATTTGCGATTTTTTGGGAGTTGCTGTGAAGCAGTTACGGTAGGAGAACATTAAGAACACAATTACAAAGAGGTGCGTCATACTAATTCCAGCAGCCAAGCCTGCAAATCCTGTAAGTTGTCTTTGGCACCAACAGGTCAAGTAGTGCCTTCCAAGGAAAGTGCAAGAAACCTCACAACAAACAACAGAAAGGAGTATCTCACCATACTGTGGATATAGCTGGCACACAGCTGACCTATGTAAAGGAGCTTCAGTGACTTTCCAAACAGAGGAAAAGACATAGATTTGAAGAAAATCCAAATGAGCAGTAGAGACACAGGGGTGACGAGCTTGCAGCAGGGGTTGGTAATTCTGGGGAAGGTCAGGATGAGGAGCGAGGAGGGATGGAAGTGCAGCATGCTCTGCATAAACCTCTGTTTGAACCTCTAATGAACCAAGGGGACCCCTGATATTTTACCCAGGGCCTAGACTGAGCTACCTTTGTCAGTCTCAGAAATAATTCTGCACTGTAGTGAACTAAACCTCTAGACTGGGACTAATACCTCATAATACTAATACTTTCCTGTAAGTAAACACGTTGGGTCAAAAGCACAGATATGCTACTGTTCATGTAAATGACATTTTATCAGTTTGCTTAAGTGCTGACTTTGCTTATAAAACACTTGAATTTACTGTATAATACAGTCAACTTTGAGAAACAGCTTGTAAATAAATGTTTCTGATGAAGACTGATAAGTCACTGAGCCACAAAACCATTTCTGTTTGCCAGTTAAGATTCAGTGGCCTGAAGAAAAAGTAGATAAGGAAAGATATTTGTTCTCTACAAATAGCTTCTTTTTATTATTGGTAGTTCACACATGTTTAAGATAAATGCCAGATGAACAGGGATAGTTTTTAATTCTTTCTACACAGTACCCAAGGAAGGGAAACAATGACTTTAAGATTTTGTGCTGAGTTTTTAACTGTATCACTTATATAAGAAAATGTTCCTGATGTGCGGAAACCAGAAGCTTTTTTCTTTTTAATGCAAGATCCGAGAATCTCAGAAGAAGCCTTGAACATGATTATTTTCATTATGTAGTGCCTAGTTTGTTCATGGTTTTATTTTCAGTTGTTCTTATTACTCAGAAAGAACATTATAAATGAGAAAACAAGTAGTGCATTGAAGTAGGACCCAACAGTGCACACGCAGTGGTACCCAGCCTACAATCAGCACATTCATTGTCGAGACATCAGGGTTCTCAACATCTTGCATGAATCACCGGATAAACTGACATCCGTTTCCCTAGAGGCATGTTTACCCTGCTGTCACTCCAGCAGCAGCA
Source organism: Corvus kubaryi (assembly GCF_017639235.1). NCBI lineage: Eukaryota > Metazoa > Chordata > Aves > Passeriformes > Corvidae > Corvus > Corvus kubaryi. Next base: position 6,234,972 of record NW_024581131.1, read on the forward strand.
AAGTGCAGGCATACCACAAAACCTGTGCCAAATGAATCTCAAATAGCCCATGCTGCTGCAGCTGATTTATGAAAGTATCTATTTTATTTTTTACATAAGATAAAATCTCTAAGGATACATGCTGTCACACTTAGGAAGACTCACTTAAGCTGAGCCATCTGAAGACATTTCTGGCCTTATGGTTTCATGTATATCTCCTTTAGTCCAGAGAGGAAGATGGGCAGCTCTAGAAAATCATTCCCCTCTCTTAGGGTGAGCTGGACAGAGAAGTGAGGTATTTATGAAGTCTTATATGCTCAAACTTCAGATCCCCAAAGTCAGGTAAAAAGAGCCTTCCGCAATGTGGTTGCTCTGCACTTCTATCCATTTACTGTGCACTCACACATCCTTCCAAATCAGGACTAAATTGGTTTTTCATGTGACATGAGCCCAAAAAGGCCCCCCTTGGTGTCCTCACTGAAGATCCTTTAACAGTTCTGCAAAGAATAAATTCTGATGCAATGTTGGAGACATGCACATCTGAAATAAGAACTGTGTCACACTCTAATACATCAGTACATGAGTGTGGAAGGCAGTCAGCTGGTCTTGGAGAGCTATTTATTCACTGTATTAAACTCCTAACTCTAATGGCCATAGAGCTGTGCAAACAGAAACCAGTAAGTGTTCAGGAGGCCTTGCTAAGAGCTGCACAATTGCTCAAACAGACAAAAGAAGGTGTGAGCCTTGAACGTGAGAATAAAATAAGTATATTGTGGTTTACCTTAATATCAGAACAGTCACATGGCTGCCTTTCAAGGAATAATACAAGAAATTAATCTTGCAGTACATTCATGTGGTAAGATTGAAATCTTTATAAATTGCACAGCAAAGATATTTTAGGATCAAATATCCTTTTAAGTCCAGCAGTATTTTTCAAGACACTCACAAAGTTAATATTTGACATTATGTTTCTAGTGATATTAGTACTATAAGTGGTGTAATTATAATGTTAACCAATAAAATACAGAACCAATACAAACCCCTACAACACAACTAATCAAATAATTCTTCCTTTCCCATACCTGCTATTCTTGCTTCTCTTAAGCAAAAAACTTTGAATATGAGCGGAAAAAAGGTTGTGACATGATGTTACTACTGAAAGATTCTAGAGTATGAGAAATGCTTTAAATAGTTCCTATTACACTGTAATAAATATTGTGATTATATTGAAATATGATTTTAAAAACTGTTCTTTAACTCACCCATCATTAACATCACATGAACATATTTCTGAATCATTGACTTTAAATAGCTTGTATAGTCTGAAAGTTTTATTTAAATATGTAGCTTTTACTCCACATTTCCCATGTTGATAATCTCTGACTTTTGCTAAAGTCAAGCCTTCCTGATCTTCCCTAATTTTCAATATGTACTGACACTGTGACCTTTAGCATGCACTTTAACATATGTGGGCTTTCATGACAATTGTTATTGGCTGTGTGCAGGTAAAAAGTTTAACTTGGGAAGTTTAACATGTACAACTTAACTCTGTTTTTTGAGAAACTCATGATCAAGAACTCCAATCCAGAAATAAACTCTGACCATTTTAAAATAAATAGAATAGTATATTGTTTGCATGTAAATCTGAAACCCTTTGAAGGGATCCATCAGTGCCAGAGAACTGGCTGGGGAAATCCTGCTCCAGGTTTAGAAGCCCAAAAGTTGCTAAGTGAAAATGGCACTCTTGGATGTCATTTTAGTGAGTTACTGTGGCATCCTGGGAAAAGGCTACTATTTTAAAAACATCATGTGCTAGCTTAAAAACTAAAGTTTTCCTTGCATTCTCAACTTTTTCTTCTTTTGATCAATTTGGTCAAAAGCTTTCGTTTCATTCTTCATTAGCATTAACAGTTACACTGCAATTACTGATGTAATTATGTATTTTCAGTACTTGGAGGTCTTAAATCTGTAACTAGGTGTATATATAGTATATACCAATTTCAAGTATTTGGGTTCTGGTGACAGCCGTAGGTAAATATTCCTGGTTTCATTATATTTGTTGAAAACCAGACAGAAAGGAGCAAAGCAGTGAATAATATTATTCAAAGTTATTACACAGACTACATACACTTGAAAGAAAATATAGACCTGCTACTGTCACATTCTATCATTCTATATGCTGATCCTTTCCCTGCAGTCCTCCTTTTTGATATAATTTTTGGAGTTGTACGACCTAAGAAACAGAGCTATGCTGTCCATGTGGTCATTTCCTTCCTTTTGTTACCACTGGATGGAAGTCCAAGGAAAATTTTTATTGCTGTGTCAGCAGTGACCACCAGTTCCCAGTGAGATGCACTCCTAATGTTAGCAAAGTGACCACTTGTAACATTCCAAATGTTCACATGGACATAGAAAAAAAAAAAGCCACTTGGCAATTGCACAAGATCTCTTTTTGTCTTACTAGAAAGGCTGTTACGTATTGACCAGAAAAACTCATTCCTCCCTTTCTATTAATCGTAATCTAACACCCCAGCAATACATGTCCTTAGGCAATAGGTTCAGCACCTCTGCAGAACTTCATCCTTGAGACCTGCTACAATTCTTTTAAGTCAAAATCCCAAATCAAGGCAATGATAAGGCAGTTTTAAAATAATGTTACTTCTGTACTCTAGAGCATTGGCAGGGTAAAGCTGTAGCTTTTATTTAAACAACCTAAATACTTCTAATTGATTTTCAATTGAAACAGTCCCAGACAGCAGAACTTGAAATGGCATCAGCTTGCAGCTCCCACACGAAAGGTGCTTTGCCTTCTACATTGCCGAAACAAATGAGGAATGGAAGGTATTTGTTGAAGAAGGGATGAGAAGAGTGTGTTTCATCCGTGGGTCGTGTTTGCTTGTGTCACACGAGGCTGAAGTGGATGCTGGGAGAGAGATGTCATATTACAGACAAAATATAGCAGTTAATCATTGTCACTGTGAGTCAAGGTACTGTCTGGAAACAAGGAGAGTCTGGAACAGATGCACCCACCAGGTGTACAAAGCACACGGCACAGAGCTGACTGCAGGCATCCTTTACTGGGCAGTCTCATTCCTTCTCTCTCCAGGAAGGGTTTTTGCACCATTCCTTTGTGCCACAAGGCAGTTGATCCTGCAGGGATGGGGAAGCTCACTTGGTCATCTTCCAGGTAAGAGGACCCTTTGTATAGGTCAACGAAATTCATTGCCCAAGAGTGTACAAAGAGCTGGTGTGGGAGAAAAGCTTGCGGATCCATCTTACACAGGCAAAGCAAAAACCTTCCATTGCTATCTTGCTTCCCTGCTCCTCACCCCTGCTGCTCTGCATGAGAGCCTTAAGCTTGCTGAGAAAACTGGGTATCAGCACCACACCTCACTGCTCAGCAGCTGCCACCCCTGTCTTGCTGCAGAACCTGCTGCAAAATACAGATTGCTGAAAGCCACAGGGCCTTTCTGGAGATTCAGCTGCACTATGGGCATTTTTGCTTCTCTACCTCTAAGGTCTTTTCCTACCCCAGGTTGTGGTGTTCCATTTCACTTATGTACTGGGCTTGGGAACAGAAGGAGGAACAGAAAAGCAGAATACTGGACAAATGTACATTTAACTGAGTGTAAAACCCCACTGATTCCAACTGTCTACTGCATTGAATAACTCTTTTTTTCTTATTGCTTCAGGTTTTTATGTTGCAGTTAAGGGCATCCAGTGATGTACCATGGATCCATCTGCCTATTCATCTGCTGCTTCCAGACAACACTTATAGCTGGTAGATGATTTCCATGGAATCTGGCAGGTATGTGATCCCAGAGGCCCCAGATTCTTGCAATCCCATGAAGCAACACTGTTTCTATTAAAAGAATGGCTAATACTGATCTGTAAGCTCAACCCTTGCTATCTTATCAGAGAAGCCAGGTCTTCTTGTTCCACATCTTATGGAACATGTTGGTTTTTCCCTCATGACCTTGCTTATTTTACTGAATTTTACATATATGTAAAATACATGGGTTTGATTGGTTGGTTTTGCTTCACGTTTGCTTTGTCTGTACACAGAAGTCACACACTTCTACCTGAACAGAAAATGTAGCATGGTTACAATGTGGGTGTTATACATGTAGAGTGTTCATGGTGTTTATTAAGGTGTTTATATAAGGGGAGCTACTCACAACAGAATGCAGTGCCTCCATCCTGCTGTAATTGTGGTCACACTGGGGACTGTACTAATGCAGGAAAGACAAACCATGCCACAGGAGAATATGGTCCATTCGTTTTCTTAACTGAAGTGATGAGCATTTCTCCACATGAACGGGCCCACAAGCTAGATAAACTGATTATTTATAAAAAGGGCAAATTATTTTACACACTTATGAATAATCAATTTTCACTTATGTAGATGTTGCAGTAAAGTTCACTTGGGCAGTCACCAGCTGTATATCTTGGATTTTTATCTGTATTTTATCTTTAATATATACTTTTTATTGGGTGAACATATTTCCCATAATCCAAGAAAACTGGATTACCATCAGTGTAGTCTGTGTTTCAGATTCCATGCGATGAAGCCATCATCACATTATAGACTTTTGGATATTTGTCAGAAACCAGATGAGCCGTATTCAGACCTGGCGATCCATTGAGCTGGAAGTGCAGAAGGGAAATACAGCTTCTCCCTTGCTTCTCTGGCCAAGCATGACATTTAAAGGCTGTCATGCAGAGAGACTATCTTCCCTTTGGCACAGTGTTTATGCCCTTGACTCCCTAGTACCAAGAGACATTGTACCCATGCGTGGAGGAACAAAACCATGAGGCTAAAGGTGCCTTAAAAAAAGGCAGGGGGTGAATGTGTGGATCTTTATCTTTAGTAACCATAACAAAGCTCCCTACATTGTGTTGCGTATTTTTACGTTAACAATATTGAATGAAAAGGGTATGACGTAAAGAAGCACCTCCCAAAAGATCTGCAACTATGATAACAGTTTATGGATATGGCTAATATTTCTAGAATGCAATTAATTAGACAAAGGAAAAGAGGTGGACTTCATTTTATGCCCTGTTTGATATCTGCAGAGTTTGCATCAGATGCCTATGCTTCCTTTTGCAATGCCTGGTCAGAAACAGGCTCTCTCAGACTATTATTCACACAAATGATTCATAGCATTGTACTGAAAGGAAGGTGGATGAACTATATCATAGAAGTTGTGGTCTCAGGCCTCATGGAAAAGAGGTTCTGTACAGAGTGCAGTACTGCCAGACCCTCTCAAAGATTATACAATCTCATTAGACTTTTGTCCTGTTTCTGTACAATCCAAGAAACTGGAATGAGCTGAAGCAGATAATTTATATGGAATTACCTAGTTTTTTTCTGATGATTTCTATTTCTTTTTTGATGATTAACCATATACAGTAAAATATTATTTTCACAATAGGTAAATCAAGCTTCCTCGGTGTTTGTGGACATACTCACATCTCCTTATATTTTTGACTAATTGAATAAAATCTTTATCATACTTTTGAGATTATCTCCAAAGGGGCTTAAACTGCTACTTCTTCAAACAGCAGTTTCTCCAGGGTAGTAGCCTTCTCTGGGTGTGTTTCAGACTCCTGGATTTCATCTAGGTCTTCACAGATGTTGATTAAAATTGACAGAAAAGAGAAACTCCTCTAACATAGATAATACTTCAGCATTCATTAACTTTAAAAAAAGAAACTTGTCTGTTTGAATCCCTTTCTATCTTCCTGATACACAGCTAACAGGTCAATCTGTGTACAAATGTAGAGAGAGCAGCTGCTGGCTCCTTCTGGTTTGGTAACATATTAAAGGCGCTGATCAATAAATAGCTGTGTAGCCAACAAATCAGCCAGGTGCAATCAGTTCACTGAGGTCAATGCACAGTAACTGGTTTTGGAGAAGGTGCCACTCAAGTAACTAAAGGTCTGAGGAACTGGGATATACAAATACATCTCCCTTGGGCCAAACACAAGCAGGCACAAAATTAATAGTGAAAACAGATCAGCATGGTTGCAGAGGAGGTTCCATCCAGTTACTTTTATCTGAGAAATAAAAATGAACAAGAAAAGATCTTCCAAACTGAGGCAAATAAATAGATAAATAAATAAAACAATTATAGGAGCAATTTGCCGAGGTGAAATAGGAACTGGTTGTTATAAGAAGATCTCAAACCAGTAAAAGATTGCCCTTATGGATGTAAATCTAATGGGATGTCCCCATAAAGCACTCAGAAGTGTACCAGACACGTATCAAAACCTGTTGAGCCACTCCAGTACAGTCACGTAAAGCTCATTTACAGTATCTCATCTGTGATTAGATTATGATATGTCAATGTTTCCATGAATCTTGTTGTCTAGGTAAAAACAGTGAACCAGCAGCAAGGCCTCAGTAAATACTCATAGAGATTATATGGCAGTGTGTGTTGGTCAAAATGAATGCCAGTAATAGAGATTACAAAAAGGTCTTTAGAACGTAGTTTTGACTATATTGCTCTTTTTTCTTCCGGGGTCTCTAAGGTTTAATTACTTAATATAGTGAGGTAATATCTTTTATCTTCAAGATTATCTCTACATTCCTAGGTATACTTTTACTGTGTCGGTGGTACTTAAAAAATTTGGAACATTACTGCACTCTTAAGAGTAATTTGCCACGTAGCTGGTTGGTTTTTTCTAGTAAATAAGCAGATAAAATATGAGGAGTTTTGACTTCTAAACTAGCAAAAATCAGACAAGCAAGACAGAAGTGACCACTGGCTCATATCAGCTGAAAAATCAGCAATGTGCGTACAAAATCATGTACTTTCTCATTTGTTCCTATGGAAAATACAGCAAAATCTTAGGCATGGCGATAGTCTTGATAAAAATGTCAATAAAATCAGCGGAAACATGCCACTTCACCTCACCGTGTTTTCAATCTGAGCCACTATGATAACTTTAAACCCACAAGGTTATTGAAGGGATTCTGCAGGTACAGAGACGTGAGAGCAAGACTTGAATATAGCAAAGATTTCTGATATTTTCCTTCTTTAGTTTCCAATGCCGGTGAGTACAACATCTGTGTGTCCTTTACTTACCGGATACAGTCTTGTAGTACAAGCTCAGCCATTTTGCATGTTAATGACATCTTTCAGAGACCCTAAATGTGTGGCATAAACAATTCAGTAGGTGACTTACCCACCTTTTATCCCAGCATAGACCACTGTTTCCCATCCATCATGCATAAAACTAGAAGATAGCCTTTTCCTGAAAGAAAAATTGTACAAATAAAAATTGATGATCAGAGGTAAATTCAGAAAGGAGAATTAGAACCACCACTAATCCTATGGTGGTCTGATTACAGCTTGGAGGAATGTTCATGGCCAGAAACCTTGCTTTAAATTTTCAACTAAACAGACTACATCAATTATCCTCTGTTCTGAGTGTTTCTCTGTGCTCTGCTTTCCTATAGATGGAAATCACCTGTCCACACTGGATTCATAAAACAGCTTGTGAAGTCGCAGTGCATAAAAGGCCCTGAATGACTGGGCTGGTGTTATTACTGGGGAGGTGTCCTTGCTGGAAATGCAGAGAATGATGCAAGCTAGATAGCTGATACTTTTATTTCAGTAGTTTTCGTTCTCATTCTGGTTCATTTTTACCCTAGCTGTCTAGCATTACAAATTAGCAAGATTAAGGGAAGTGAAAAACCAGCATTTTTTTTCTCTGTCTGTGTCAATAGTACAGGTTATTACCTGGGAAAAATTTCTGGAGGAAGACAGCACCTTGCTGCTTTGCCTAAACCTTAATCACTGCAAATACTGGGGTGACCCACTGAAAGCATTCAGTGAAGAATCTGTGTACGTGTGCTCTTACGGTTTCGCATAGTTTTGCTCTGTCAGTAAGGCTGCAGCTGTAGTTGAAGTTACACTGTCCTTAATGTTGGCCTTGGGCCCCTATCTGCCTTTCACCTCAGCCCTGAGGTTTTTTACTTGACCCCACAGTGCAGCCTGACTGAGATCTGGTCACCTCTGGGTACCAGACTGACCCGTCTGCTGCTGACTTTCCAGCCAGTGTCTGTGTAGTTGGAGTCAGCCCACGTGTACAACTGAACAGAGAAAGCTGGTGGACAAGAATTGCACAATTCCTTGTTCCTGGTTCCTGATCTCCCAGCATACCATCTCTCACATTCTATGTGGAGTGGAGAAACGTCTGGAGGAGAACCAAGCACCTGCAGAGATGTTCCTCACAGAAATGGATATGAGATGTCAAGGAGAGGCCCCTTTGGCATCACCTGGCCTTTGGCAGGAATCTTTGGTGCTGACTTAAAAAATGCATGGATATGCATTTCAGTGCAGGACACAGGATAGATACAGGATACAGAATATGGGATACAGGACCTGATGTAAAGGTGGGAGGGTGGCTGGTAGAAGGCAAAACAAACCAGCTCTGAACATCAGCAGAGACAACTTCTAAGTGATCTTCACTCTTTGACAATTGCAAAAAGGCTGCGCATTGAAGTCAGGTTCTAATCTACTTCCAAAATGGGACTGAATAGTTCGGGCACACAGATTGGAGTCTTGTGTTCATAAATCAGTGCGTGCATCCTTAAAGAACGTAGTAAAAAAAACCAACTCTAGGGCACATACGGTCTTTTCAAACGTGGCAGAGGAAGCAGCATCCTGTTGTCAGTGGTGCAAAATGAGAGAATTTGGTGAGCAGCAGCTCCTGGAGTTGATGGAAATGTGGCCTGCTGGAAGATATGTTACCAAGAAAGCTGTGGAGGTACATGGAAAATTTAAAACAATAAACAAAACTGATGAAGGTAGTGGAAAGACTCCTTGGGAATGTGATAGGTTTTGAAAGAAGACAACAAACAGTTTCTTTCATGATGTCCCTTCTTTTTTTTTTTTTTTTCTAAAAAAAGAGAGTGGAGCAGGTGGGGACACTTACAGATTTTGCCTGTCTTTTCCAGTATTCCTTGCTTTTAACTCCCAGGCTCCCTGAATTCCTATTGTTCTAGAGTCAAACCAGGCCTGCGACAGTATTAGCTTATGCCCTGCATTTCGATGAATCAGCAGGCTATTCAAACATCTGCTCATGTAACTCCTAATCCAAAGTTACAAGTGATATTGCCACAAGTTAAAATTTGCATTTGGATAATGCCTTTCATTCAAAAGGATTCCTAAGAGAATTTTCCAGTACCTGTATGCCAGTAACATCATCATTCCAACAGAACAATGAGGCCAGAGCAGCACATCAGATAATTTCTCATGCCTTGGGCAGAAATGTGCAGAGATGCAAACTGCATGGCTCAGAAACCTCTCAAGAATTTCCATCTATCTAAAATTTCATAGCAGGGGAGATATCACAGCCAAAATGGTGCTTAAAGGGAAGTAAAAGCTTAAAGGACATATTGACAGCGGATGTCCTCATCAAGATTAACCCTCTGTATTTAGCCACTGTTACTGCTGCAAATAAGTTTTGTGCTTTATCAGCTTGACCGCAAAGGTTAATTAAACTTCTTTCTGGATTTGATACCTTTCCAAGAACATGAAGAAAATGATTTGTAGAGGCTAGCCAGTTTGCTACAGGTAATGCTCCTATGCATTAAAAAAAAAAGACAAATCAATCAGACCACAGTGAACCTATCAGAAATCTGTCTAGAAAACAGGGAATAGGTTCCACTTGCATAAAATTTCCTCATGTCAAAGAGACTATATGCTTAAAGTCAGGCTTGGCATTACTATTTCATGACAAGCCTCAGAGTCTTCAGGTGCCTGTCTTAAAGCAAACATAGCTGATGTTGAAAGATCACACAAAAATCCCAACTTTCCATTCAATGCAGTGATAGCAGGATAAAGCTCTGAAGTCAATACGGAGCTGTCAATAAAATAAAGAGTGCTATGTAGTCAGAAGACCTTGTGGAAATGTTGGAGCAGACGTCTGCTTGTCACTACTGCTGCATAGGGAGATGGCATAAATTCCAAATGTCACTGTGCCCTACTGTATTTTATTTCCTGAAAACAGTTACCTTGCCTCTTGAATATCCCATTAAAGGCAAAAATCTGAAATACTGCTTTCCTAGAGGAAACTCACCTGGAGGTCATAAATCAAGAAAACATTAAAAACCCAGCCTAGACAGAGCCTATCTCTTTAAAGACATCCTATAATGAGGAACAGAGCAAAGGATACAGAAAAGGATGGGATGTAGGCTTTTCTGTGTACCTCAACTTTGCTGAATCACACCAGTATCACCCCAATTCCAATTAAAATCTTTTCTTTGCATACAAAGAAGTGTCACAACACCCTCTGAATCTTCGGCTAAATAAATTATCCTCTTTTAACTTACTTAAATTAACTACTTCATAATTCTGACTTCTTCTGAGTAACAGATATTCAAGAAAAGTCACATGCTAAAATACATGTATTTTACATAAAAATATAGGAAGACTGAGCAGATCAGACAAGTCAAAGACCAGTGAAAAAAAACTCATTGTGTGTACAAGTGCCTTTATGCACAAATTTGGTTTTCTCTTCATATAAACAGAGATTTTGCACAAGGGACTGTCTCAATCTCTTATTATACAGAAAAACTATGAACATGATGTTTTAGTACAAGAAGGAATTACGTACATTTATAATGTTAGAAGATACTCAATATCACTGTCTAGATTGTCACTTCCCTTCAGTAATTTTTGTCCAGAGAGGTGCAGCAAGACAAGACATTTCTGATTTCATGTGTAGTCAGAAAACACCTACACGAAGTAAACCAATCTTTTTTTCTTTCTGGACAATGACTGAAAATCAGAAATTTTGCTGGTTGTCTTCACATCAATGGCATTAACTGAGAGCACTTGAGAGCACGTGGGGATTTGTTTGGGGGTTTTTTTGTTGTGGTTTGTTTTTTTTGTGGTTTGTTTGTTTCTGTCTTAACCTACACCAAAACGATGAGTGTTTATTTCTGACTTTTGACTCTGGGTAGTTTTTGTCTATTTGTTTTGTTCATGGACCTGCCAGTGCAATAAGCCAAATGCAACTGAACACTTCCACTTCCAAAGTGACTGAAATCCAGATCTGATTTACTTTATGACTTGAGCTCTTCCTTATCTTGTTGCAGGCAGCAGCTGGAGAGTTAGCTCTCTGATGAGACACTACAGCAAACATTCAGTGTTTTATATAGATTCTCCCTGACTTATCCTTTGGTTTCCATGGAGATCTATATGATCCTCACAGCTACCAAGTCTAGTTCTCTTCAGTGTGTGTAGGACAGACCTACAGGTTAACCCACGCAACTTCTATCCATTCAACTATATGTATATTAGGGAAGAGTTAAACAAATCAACATAGTATTAATTTAAAACATTTGTACTTTTTGGGTGAGAAGTTCAAAGATGATGTCCACACGTCAGGTAGCTTCCTCTTAAAAAAGGGAAGCTACGGAACACCACTAAGCTCTGTTACTCTGCTGTGCTGGGACCGCCAGATAACGAGTCACTTGTTTTTCCAACATGAAAAGTTATTTTGTTACCTTGTTAAGTTAAAAGAATGTATTTTTTAGATAGAAACCATTTATTTTTCACACTGGGAGTCATAATGGTATTCTGCTTTTTACCAGGTACCATTGCAGAAGATCTAGTAGAAATTTGGAGCAAATGTGGTGGTGTTTAGGAGTAGCATAATTTTAACCAAACTACTCAGTAAATAAAGAATACTAAAGGCAAAATCACTCAAAGGTCATGAACTGAGCTAATATCGAAAACGTTAATGAAAATGCCATTGAAGCGTTTTTTGTCTTGAAAAGGAGAAAAAAGGGAAATACTTTGCAAGACCATGTTAAAGAAAATTACATTTTAAATCAAGAAAATAAATATTTCAACAAGGTAAAAATACCTCTTAGAGAAACAAAACATAGTATATTTTTGTGTCTCTAAGCTGTTATTTTTACTTGCTGAAGCATTTTAAATTGTTATAATTAACGTAAGTATTGCAATAATTATAACTGCATGTAAGTTATAATGCAATTATAACTAATGCAAGTTAGAGCACTTTTAGTAGCTCTAACACACATTAATTTTTAGTTATGTTTTATGTTATGGAGAAATATTTATATAAAATATAAGAACTATATTTAATACTAAGAGTAACATGTGTATGTTTGTATGCTTGCATTTGAGGGCATTTAAATAAATTGAAACTATAATACTATAACACATAAAGTGAAAACTGAGAAAAAAATACTTTTTGCCCTTCTACCACATCAAAGAACTTATTTTAAATCCACCTGGATGTTGCATATCCAGCTTATATTATGTTGGACTCTCAGCAGCAAAACTTGTCAGCTGTGCTGCTTATAAACTTTCATGGTTCAGAAGGTGTTGACAAAAGACAAATTACTGAAGAGGGACTCTGTCCATTTGTCAAGGAAAGCTGAAGGATGAAGATACAAGACTTTAGCTGAAACCAAGCGAATAATACTCTGCATGGACAGCTGTTTTAGTAATTTGATTTTATGGCAAGCAAACAGTGTTTTCTTTAATGGGATTTATTAAGATTTATTTAACACAGCCTACCTTCTGCTTCCCTGGAAGTGTCAATATTGCTAAAGCCTAATATTGAACAGACTTTACTACTCTCTTAACTGGCACTTTCCTGATCTTTGGTATTCACATAACCTGATAAGGCACCACTGAGGCATGGAACTTTCTGTAAATGCTTTATCTTTTCTCTCTTGTAATCTTGCTGTGTTTGAGATAGATTCTGAAACTTGTTTATTGGTTTCATACAAATCTGCTATTTGCTCTTTGCTGTAATAAAAAACATCTGTGTTTTCCTGTTGGAAACGCAAGGAAAACCTTCTTGCGCAGTTACTGCGTTTCTGAGAGCCCTAACGGGAATGCACAGGCATTTGGTGATTTCCTAAATGTGCTATTTTTCCTACATGATCAAGGTCATCATATTTTTTGCCAGATCTTTAATATCAATTTATTGCTTAGATTTTGTCTGTCCCATTTTCCCCCCAGCGCAAAGTGCGCGCGCACACACACACACACAGGCAGAGTGGCCTTACCCCTGAGATAAACTACACTGCCCTTCAGACTAATCAGCATCCCCTCCATTTTTTGAATTAAATCTGCAAAATACAATATCATCCTGAAATTTAATCTTTTCAGATTTTGTTCAATTCTATGCACTCCTTAACATCTGTAGGACTCGAACTTTTAACCCATTTATTTCGACTCATTCATTAACCCATTCACACATTTATGTTATCCATTCTTTCAGCCCATTCATAACCCATTTACTTCACATAGCCTTAGGGTAACAGCTGTTCCAGCAGATCTTAGGGTACCTTTTCTTTTGTATTGCTACCTTCTATGAACTTCAATAGAAAATAGGATTGTGCCCGTTAGATAAAGAGAGATACTCTGGATACAGTTTTCAGCTACTCTGTAATGAGGGTTTTGCTGTTTTACCTTCCCCATCTTTGTGGAGTTGTTAGTCCTGCTCCATAGTGATGCTGTGACAGCTCCAGCACAAATTGAGACTGATATGAAGTAAGAAGCACCTTAGCCTTTAGGTTAATGGTTTTATAAAAATATTTGGAGAAATAATTTGGAACTAAATGGGCATTATTATCATGAGGAATGAGCATCTCAGTTCGCCTTAGCTAGCTCATCTGTCCCTGTTAAGCCATTGATATAATTGGCTTTCAAATTGCTTCCATGACAAGTCTCATTTGGCTGTAAACTGGATTGTTTTGAATCTGAGGAAGAGAACCTGTAAACATAAAATCAATGACTGCTGGCCATTCCAGTGGTGTCACATTTTTGTCAGGAGCCTGTTTATATCAGATTTTTAACCATCCTGACAAAAAAAAAAGTATGATTTATGGTCCTTTAACCCTGAGACTTGTCACGTAAGTAGCTACTGTGAAGCAAACAAAATGCTGTGCATTTTAACTACTTAGGCTTTGGGGAAGGGTTCCCTCCGGGAAAATGCAGCCTCCTCAAGCTACAATAGATCACGTTTCCTTCACTCCTGTTTCTCTAAAGCACGTGTCTGATGGATATTGATATAACAGTTGACCATTGTCCCTATTCTTACTCATCTCTAATCACTCTGGATCTGCTTCATCGATTTAGTCAAAGCAGACAGTTTAACACAGACTTGAGCAAATTTGTCTTACATAGGTGGCAGTGTCTCAGGAAGGAAATCTTCTTGTCAAAGTACAGCTATGCAAACGTACAACCATTGTTCACTACCGTGGAAATGTTATCTGACTATTCCCTTTTACTTATTTATGACTTCATCTCCCCTTAAGTAAAGTGATTTATATTTACCAGTGAGCATTTAATTTTGCATAACAATTTGAGGAACATATAAAACTATACGAGCATTTTCTTAAGTTCTTCTTAATCAGGATGTCTTTAATCTAAGAAACAAAGTCAAGCAAAGAAGTGCTCTTCTGAAACAGTGGCTGAAAAAAATCAACAAAATCCGAACATGTAAAGATGGTGGGTTATATACTGTTTTAGAAGTCCAACAGTTTAGTAGTACCCTATACTAATATTTCCCAAAGCTGATAGGAAAATCTGAACCATAAAGAATGGTTTCATTTCCCTGGATCTCATAATACTTAAAGGCTTTGTGAAAGGCTGGGAAACAGGTAGAGGATAAAAAAAAAGTAGGATAAAAATCCAGCAGCTGAATTTAGTGGTTGGATCATATATTTTAAAATAGGATTAGCCTTCATTAAGGGACACTTCATAGAGTAGCATGAAATACAGTATGAAGATACTTAACGTCCAGGCAACACCAACAAAGTAACCTAGGAAGTATAAGCTTAAGATGATGAATGGGATGGAGAGAGAGTTGGGAAGGAAATTCACAATGCAAAGTTCTTCATGGGATACAAGGAGGCTGGATGAACTGATGATAACCCCTGACATTTTGCAAAAATAAATATTCTTTATAATTCATTTCAGTCATGCTACAGGAAGTTCCTATGTGTTTACAAGCACTTCCACTGTTCACCAGTCATGGTTAAGTACAGACATGGAGGAATTTGGTCTTTATCATACTGAGGAATGTGTGGCTCTCCGCTGCTGAGCTGTTCTTGCAGTTCTGCTGAAGAAGGTCCTTTGACTTCCTATAGCCCCTGAACAGGGCTTCCCTCCTGGTACCCTGCATTACATGTAACTACAACATTACTCTAGAGTCAGCTGATACACAAAATCACCAGAGGTAGTGAAGATGACAGAAGGGATCATAATCCAGCTGTAGTCAGTGATGATCTTCCCCTTGACTTCTCTGCCCTTGAAGTCTGAGGCTTTGTATTGAATGGACTGCTTCACTCAGGATGCTGAAACCACCCCCAGATACTGAAATATGGTCCTTCCTGGAAGCTCATGTCTGCCGGTTGGAGCCGTCTCCCATGAAATGCCACTGATCGCAAGAGCACACATGACAAGGGTGGTGCTAGGACTGGGCAGCTTTGCAGGGCTAAGAGCTGGAATCAATTACTGCCTTCAGAAATCAAAGTAATATTTAACTTGACATTTGATGGCAGCACAACTGAACTCTGCTTCCCCAAGGTTATGGAAAGTTTCCTTGATCATGAAGTTACTAGTGGTTTTATGCTGTTGTTCCAATCATCCCTGAGAGTCCACAATCTCCAAGCAGACCAATCACAGGATTTGCTATATTTGATGGAATGTAATTGTAGGTTAGGCTGTGAGCTTTGTGGACAAGAGGGTTTACAAAGCATTCAGGTTCTCCAAGGAGCACACTGAAGGACTTTCAAAGTATCTGGACAATAAATTGCAGGATAAAGACTGGTCAAATCTGGGGCATATTCCTGATGGGATCTCTCTCCATATCAGACCACCAACAGATTTTTAATGGGTTACAGGTAGGGAGGCTGAGAAACACTTTGTGCTCAAAGGCTGGAGCCCTGATAAGTATCTTTAAATGAGTATTCACGGCAAATTCTAGTTTTAATGGATGTCAAAAGATTACCTGGCAATAAAAGAAGCCCCTAAATGCATTCAGTCTGATGTGGTTACCTAAGTGAAATACTTAATTTAGAACCAGAGTCAGTGGAGAATAACACAAGGAGATTTGTGTCTCTAATTGGCTGAACTGCCTTGGTGGGGTGTTGACTTGGTGGGCAACTAAAGACCTTAACGTGCTAATGCACTTAAATGGATGGAATTAGATAGTATAAGCCCAAAGTGACATTTGGGGTACTCAGGGTGCGACCTCATCTATACAGACTAAAACTTAAAGAGGATCCTAGGAACCAAAATCTAATTTGATGACCTCCTGCCTCTCCATCATACAGTGTAGTGCTACACCAACCAAACCTGTGCCCCAGCTCTTCCTCTTAGGTACCCACCGCATGTAAAAATAGGAGAAAATGGAGCAAGAATCTACCTGTTAAAATACACCTGGCTCCACAAAATTTGTGACCAATGTCGATATTATGTCAACCTATGATTACACAAGGTAGGCCAAGCAGCACGTTGTATTTTCTCATTAAATGAAGTTAAAATAGTGTTTCTGTGGAACTGAACTGCCAAGTACCTTCATGAAGAGTGCAAGCACTTAGAAATAATCTTAGGTACCTTTGGGAAGAAGCAGTCATCTACGGAAGACAAGGCAGGGGGTGGGAGAGAAAAGAGACTGAGAATGAGATCTTCCGATCCATAAGCACATGAAGACACTGTCATGTATTGTTTCCCACTGGGAGATCTGCATAACACTTTTACTGGTAATCTTTCTTCTTCCTGGACTCATCTCTTATTCTAGAGGTTGAGTTCTTCTCACAGACAGTTCTGCATAGTAGCTAACATTGTACAGACCAACTGGATAACAACTTTGTCAGAAGAAGGATTTAACAGGATAACACAGCGACTAACCACTTTTAGTGATTCACTGTTAAGATTGCTTTTTCTATGTGTAATTCAGGGTGCTTTGGTTACCCTTCCTGACACTCGCCCCTTTCAGCTTTGGTCAGTCACAACCTACTGTCTTCCAGAGTTAGCAGAGCAGGAGGACTCAGGCTTACGCATATCCATCCATCCAGCACACTTCTCTCTTCCCATTGCTACAGCTCCAGGATCAGGTGTTAAAACACCACAACTCCAATCACAAGTGTTAAGTCTTCCCTGAATGGTACATCAGGAGGAAGACTAAATAACCTGGGAAGTTTCAGTTTACTTGGAATTGTTTGGAGTAAATTGCTAAGAATTTTTTTCTAAAGGTGTGACCAGGTTCTACCAATCCCAACTGCCTATAGCAGGAAAGGTTTTAACTTTCTTTTCTGTGTACAAACCATTAATCCAAAAAACAATGTCTCGATTCTTAACATCTCTCCCTCCTCTCAAGTTGCCTGTTACCATTTACTCTTCATTAACTCTTCCAGCTCTACAAATGCCGTAATCCTGGGGCTGTAACATTTCTGCTGTGAGCATGGGCTGTGAGGCCACGTGCTGCTCCTGCAATTGCATCACAAGCACATGATATAGGAAAGAATGAGTAGAGGAATGAAGATAAGCAGTGGGAGAGGCAATTCAAAAGTTTAGGTTCTGCAATGCAAAGCCACATCCTCCTATTTTCTCTTTTAGACAAGTTCAGAACGCAGAATTTGAACGCCTTAAAGTTTGATTAGGTTTGGTTCCAGCATCTGGCTTGAAAAACACCTGAAGTCCCTCTGGTTTGCTTGAGAGAACAGGCTCTGGCCTTAGGCATAAAGAACAGTTTGTATGCACCTAGGATCTATGTTTATTTAGTAACTGAAGATGGTGTGCAGTGAAAGCTATTCTAATTATTCTCCCTTTGAACTTCATGAGTTTTAAATCTTCTCCTTCACTTTCCTAGAGGTAAATCCCAGATGATACGAAAAACCAGTATCTATCTCGTTCCAGAATCCTTATTCTTTTGCAAAAATGGAAGGGACCAAAATAAAAACAGGAATAGCCACTAGAGAATCATAATCTGGGGGGAATGGGTGTGTCTTACATCATGTAAGGGTAACAACCATGCATGAAGTTAGTTAGGAAGGGCACTGGACCCTGACGAGCCTTTCATTTACAGTGTAGTTCTAAACATCCTTGCACAGGCCTTATTACACCAAAGATGAACAGGTCCCAACCAGGGCAGGGTCTTAACTCAAGAAGCAAATTTTAGCATCTCTTTCAATTTAGGACTAAATTCCACTGACATCACATAAAGGCTCATTCAACTGAGAACCACAAAAGTGATATTTCAAGCTTTTTGTTTTCTCCATTTATATTTCAGTGACTCTGCTATTTTTGCTCTGGTTTTCCTTTGAAAAGAATGTTACAGAAAATGGCAGCTCTGGTTATCAGCTGTGCTGATGCTGTTCTTGGTAATGAATGCAGGGAGACTGGAAAATGATTTTGTTGATGGAATTTCCTCAATACCTTTGGCATTAGACACAATGGAGTGAACATGACTTTGACGTAATAAATTCATTGGGATATTTGTTTAAGACCAACCCTCCATGACTCGAACAAACCTCAGTCAAGAGGGTATGGGCTAGAAGCTCAGTAATTACCTTTTTTAAAGGAAAAATCTTGGGGTTTTTTCTGAAATTTACTTGGCTTTAGAATCTATAAAGGGAACATTGACAAAGAGTTTTTAATTATTGGGACAGACACGGTCCATCAAACACTCAATAGTTCTGATACAGTAACAGCAAAAATGTAATCAGCTTCCTGGTACCATGTGTTTTGAAGTCACAGACCTGCGTGCTGTGACCCTTTCAGAAATGGAGACATTCCTCTGTAAATGCAACATGAGGGTTTTTGTTTGGATTTAAATATCTCTCTATGTCCTCCTCTTACCTCCTGCTGCCTGCACTAAGCAGGAAAGGCAGCTACAATTCTCATTTCAAGAGACCAGCATAAAGAACTATGAGCTAGCAACTGGTCCAAGATCAGACTAAATGATGACTAAAATTTAATGATAACCAATTTTCACTTACTTTCCTTTTCCTGAAAATGGCTAGAGTTTGGAGCAGTGGAATTTTCCAAAAGCAGAACAAAAATCCCCCAAATGTGTGTGAGCGGTCTTACAATACTGAATGTCTGAGGATAGCAAAAGGAGCACGAGCAAGTAAATTCTGTCCATTCAGAAGCCTCAATCAAGCTCAAATAAAATTTATTTGGAGGGCAGTGTGTTAATGATTAAAAGAACAGCTGCAGTAAAAATCCTGTACTTGCTGCAGTGAAGAGGCACAACCTTTAGTTCCCCAAGAAGCTGGACTTTGATGACACCCCAGAAAGACTGGCCAGACCTGTCCAGGTCACACAGGGCCCACAGCATCCCACCACACATGCGCCCCCTCAAACTGGAATACCACGTCCGTGCCTCTCTGTTCTTCCCTACTCTGGCCTCCTCATGTTGCTTGATCCACACCTCTCCAAGGAAGAAGACACTTGTTTAGACAGGAGAAATTCCCCAAGTTTCCCAGTGGCCACAAGTCCCACAAGATGTGAGCCAGTGTACAGCCAGCAGGTCCATGCCTCAGCTGCAGCTGTTCCACAGCAATTTCTATCTGCAGGCACCTGGGCTGGGGGACACACAAAGTACCAAATAAAAAAAAGGTGGGGGATGAGTCTTCATGCATGTTGTGAAGTTGGTAGCCAGATGTAATTTGGTGAGGGATAGAGATGGCCTACAGGACTCCCAGAATGTTAGCATTCCAAGTAGTGCTTGTACTGCTTACACCTGGAGCTGCCAGAAATTAATCCACGGCCTGGAAGAAGGTCCTCGGAAAATATTCAACAGTTTTCAGCTTCCACTTCCTTCCCTTCCTCTCCACTAAACACTCCTGCCTCATGCAAACAAGGCAGCTGGGATGCAGGAATCATTCTCAGAGTGCTCCCAACTGGCCAGGGAAAGGAGATCAGGCAATCTATGTAGGCTTTTGCAAAATCATTCAGGGTGCATTCCCCTCCCCTCCTCCCACCACGTTGATTTTTGTGCTATTTAAAAACAAAATGTGTTGACAAGTCTTAGCAAAACTGACTGGGATAGCTGTAAATCCAGAGCACCCATTGGGCTGGAGATCCTGCAGAGCAGATGGTGATGCTGGTGGTGGTGATGAAAAAGCAGTGGTGGAGATCTTTCACTCCTTCTGGGAGAGAGGATGTGCCAAGAACATGTAATTGAGGGACAAAGGATAAAACTAGTAATAACATTTCCATCTACCTGGGAAGTTTAGGGGCAAATGCACTCAGCATAGGGCCCAAATGCATCAGGCTGGGCACCACCTATTTCTCTGATAGGTGCACTCAGTGAAAACACTGGGCTGCTTTTTTTTTTTTTTTTTTTTTACTTGCAGCAAGTAAAAAAATTAACCAGATGCAGTAGAACGGAAAAAATGCCAACACTGCTTTAAAAGGTTGTAGGACATGGAATAAAGGGGGTTTCCCCTTGGCACACATGTGTTAGGAGCATTATGTAACCTTGTTTTGTAAGAAGCACCCTGATCTCCTGGCACTGAAAAAGACCCACGTATGTTGACTGCAAAAACGGGAAAGTCAGGAATGTATTATAAAGGAATGAGTCTTGCCAAAGTAAGCAAAGTGCAAACATCCCACACTTCCCAAATTATCTTTCTTTCCTACTTAATGCACTGTAAATGAAATTCAGTTGGACTTTGACATTGTGGACTGGATTCAATCCCATTTATATTGTGCATAGATAGGAACTGATGATAAAATTGTATTGTTTGAACAAATAGCTCACTTCCTTTGCAATAATTCTTACAATTGTTAACATATTAATAATTATAATAATGTGTTGCATTTATAATAGAGCCTTTCTTCACCAAGAATCCTAATGCTCTTATGAAATAAAAGGATTGTACTGTGTGTACGCTATCTTAACTGAAAACATATCCGACATCACAGCTCTGCTTGTAAATCATGCTTTAAAACATAAGGAGATTAACTTTCCTACCAATCTACTGCATTTTCAGTGCTTTTTTATTGTTAAACATGGTTCTGCTCGTTCCTCCACAGATGCTTTCCACCAAAATGAATGTGTGAGAAATCTGCAGAATTAGGCAACCTTCCCAGGGGAACACTACAATTGTTTTCACTGCTGCAGGCATTCTGGTTAATTTTGATTACCCTCGATTTTCAAGATAACAAGTAAAAAAACAGTGGTGAAAAAGAGACTCCTTAATGAACAAAATTAGTATTTCAGTGGTTCTCTTCAGCCATTACTGCTGACAATCTTGGTGTGCAGAAATACAAGGTAAGGCCTCATTGCCCAGTCTTGAGTGAAGCAGGAAGGTGCATGCTGGTTTTAGTCAAGACACATATGTGAGGTCAACCATGAGAAAAACACTCTTAAAAGCAGATGCTGCTGCTTAATATTATTAGACTATACATCCTGGAAACCTAGGTCAGATATCTCAATTAAAAAAAAAAAAAAAACAACAAGAAAACCTTACATCTTCATGTAGATGAACTAATGAAAGTCCTTTTAATTCTTGATTCAATGATTCAATAAACTCAGACAGCCTTGCAAGGCTCATACCAATACAAATGTAATATGAATGACTCCTCTTTCTCTTACTGCTGAAGCATCAAACACAGGTGCTTTGGAGGAATTTGCTGGACACTGGAAAGCAAAATGCTTTCCACCATGTATGGCCTATAGTCACTGTAAATAGAGAGTGTCCCTTCACTGCCTTCACTGCCTCAGCTTTTCTGAGTGACGAGAATAAGAACACAGGATCAGTACTACCCTGAGAATGCTGAGAAATTATTAATCTTTTTCTCTCATAGGATCTTTGAGTCTGTTATTATTATTAATATTGCATTTAGCCAATACAGATAGTAGAAGTAGTCAATATTGGCACTGCTCACAAGCCCAGTGTCAAGATTTAATCAATTTCTAGTCTTATTGGTATAGATATTTTTCTGGTCTAAGAGTTAAGTTTGCTAGTTATACCTAGTTATACCTATTCACCATTTTAATCGTATGCAAAGATCAGAAAACGGGAAAAAGGGGAAGAATGTCAACCACTCATGCTTGAAAAAAATGTTAGAGGAAGAAGTCAAACTGCATTTCTAAAAAAACCCCAGTCTGGAAGCTGTTTTTCCAGTAAAAATAAAACAAACAAAACCAAACCCAAACCTCGTGTTGGCCAAGAATGGAAAATGACCATTCCTTAGGTAAATGTTTGAATAGTAAAAAGAATGAGGGAAAGATGGTGACAGCTAAAATGTTTTGTGCATGTGTGATACAACAAGCTTTCTTTACAAGACAGGTGTAATAGCAGCGCAAGCCGTAGGAATGCCCTGCCCTGTGAGTCAACAGGCTGACAACACAGCATTTATTTGCCAGTTTAGAACAAGAAGCGGCAAATGGTTTGGCTACAGGAGATGGAACTACAGGGCTAAACAAACTAGAAGTATGGGTAAACAAACTAGAAGTATGCATGCTGGAACTGATCCAGGATGCCGGGGTGTTAGCATTTTGAGCTCTATGAAAAATACTATAAATACTGTATTGGTCACAAATGAGGCAGAATTTTAAATGTTGTCCAAGACTGCAAATTACTCACAGGCCTATACAGACCTAACAGCAGCAAACACTGTTTCAATTATTATCAGCTCTTGTGGGTTATCAGAAAGGATGTGGGTTTGTGATTGATGCTCTGTAGGGCCAATTGCACAACCCGAGTCTTCCAACCCTTCCTGCCTCTTTCGAACACCTCATTCCAGGACTTACACCCCATCTGACTCTCTAATCCCAGTACTTTGTAGATGAAGGCAAATGTGGGAAAAAAAGTTTACTGAAGCTGTAAAGAGTGTCTTATTCTGAATTGGTTTTGTGTACAGACCTCTCACTTCCCAGATAAGAACAATTACCAGGAAGCCAATCAATGAGAAGCAGCACAGTTTAAATTCATACACACACCCTTAATCCAAATTCACTTCCATAAGCAGATAAGCTTTCTCTAAGTTCACTAATCAACCAGCACAAGTGGAGACAGCAAAATGGGAGGTGTGGTTTCACTTACAATAAATTTAGTTTATTTTCTAGGATTTACATTTAATTTAAGTCAAAAGTAGAGTGAGAAAATTGCTCCCAGGTTAATTTACATCAGAAATATTATTTCTTTTTTAACAGGCCAATGTTTGCTGATAAGGTCAGTCAAAAAATAAACTAACAACCAAGGCATAAAATGGCTGCAAAATTATCATATACTTGTACCGCTCAGGACATTGGGTGATGTGCAATACATTTGATATGCTCAGAGCTAAACTCTGCAGTGCCTGCTGTAACGCTTGCCTCTGCAGAGACTCACCCTTGGTGAGTTATCAAAAGAAGCTAAATTCTTCTGAAAAACCAAGGAATCTTTAGTAGCATCAGGATGAAAAAACATGAGTGCAGCTAGTTTTAGTTTATTTCTTAGGAGGTTTGTTGCACAGGAGCATTTCTGAGTTACGAACCTGAGTTACAACTTCAGAAGGAGGAGATGGGTCCATTGCCTTTGCAACTAAGTTGCTTCTTTAATTCTGGGTCATTTTTACAGGAAAACAGTCTACCCTAGGAGACCTGGGTTTGTCTCTTTACTGCTTTATTATCATCTCCAATGAACGCACTGAAAGCCTTTTGCAGCCCTACCTTTTTGCAGTGCTGGCCCCTGTGATCTCCCACCATACGTGCTTTGAGAAACAGGCTGCAGGACTTCTCCACACCCCATCTCCAGATGCAGATCATCTGCTGCTCCCCAGGTAGCTCCTGTCACACTAACATTGCCAATTTACCAAACTCATACATTCATTCATCTTTGTCATGGAACTCACTGGTATGTGATGAAAAAGACTCAGGGCTGGACATGTAAAGGAAGAATGAAGATTCTAGTGCCTTTGAAGCTCTTCAAAAGCACTTGCTCAGTCACAGAACATATAAATTTTGTCAAGTAGTGCTTTGTCCTGCTTTCAGAAATGCAGTGACTTTAAATTGTAGCTGCTTCCTTGTAATTAACTAGGCACAAAAGCTGAACCCATGGAAATTGTACAGTAAACACTACTGCTTACTGGCATATGGGAAAGAACAATGAGGGCTCAGACTCCCAAGCTACAACATAAGAGCAGCACAATATATTGTATTTTGGGGTGATTCCATTGTGCTGGAATGTGATTTAGGGAGAAATATTTGCTTTTGCCAACACAGAAACATTTTCTCCTGCCATTATGTTAGGGCCCCTTTTCACCTCTCCTGTGTGGAGTATTTGCCAGTTAAGCAGGAGGTTGGCTGTGCTGCAGCACACTTGTGGAAAGCAATTAAATGATTTATTACCCCTATTGAAAATGGGTTTTGGAAAGCAAACATTGTTCAGTGCAGTATCACCACTAGTGACACACAGCAGTTTGCTTCTCTAATGTTTTCCTTTACGACCTCACGAAACATGGCAGAATACCACTGGAGTAACACTTGGTCCCACAGGATGTGTAATCCTGAGGAGAAAATGTGACTGAGATAGGACAAAGGAGGAGCAGTCAACTTTTCTGCAGTATGAACACCAAAGAGAGTCTGAATTTGTGACAGTGAATTTCAACCATGTGATTCATGAAACAGTCAGTCTTACAAGCCTCCACAGCTCCCTGCCAGGCACAGCAATAAAAGCCAGTTTGATTTAACTTCAAGCTTTGAGATTGGCACATTCGTGATGAAGAAGGAGTCACAGATACAAAAAGGGGACATTCAGCAACATTACTGTAATTATAATAGAAATTATAAAGCTAGTGCTAAAAAGACAGTGTGGGAGCTGAGTAAGGAACACTAGTTGAGGACAGAAACTATGTTAAGTGCTCAGTCTGGCTAAGGTCCTGAACATGCCACTGCAGTTGTGATTTATGTCAAATCATGTACTGAAAGCAAGAGGACGAAGTTTAATTTGGCTCTCTGGACAGAAATACACCAACGGTCAGGAACATGTTGTTCAAACAGGCAATATGGACTTCAATGTGCACTGAAAGTATCAAGGTGGCCTCTTGACTCATGCCACTAAAATTCATGCATCTGGTTTACATATGAAATTTACTATGACTCTCCAAGTGGAAAAGAGTTCTGAGATCACCAGATTCCTTTCTGATATCCAGAAACAATCATATCAGGTAATCTCTCATAAATTTATTGACCTCTAGCTTAAACCAAATAGGTTTTTTGCCTTTGCCATTTCCTAAGAAAAAATGTTACAGGGCCTTATACATTTGATGGCTTAAAAAATATGCCTTATTTCACATTAAGGAATACAAAGCAAATGGTTCTGTAAAACCTGTTGATTGTTCTACCATTCTTGTATTGACTTTCTGGATATAGACGATATGTGCATAAAAATATGCA
This sequence comes from Corvus kubaryi, assembly GCF_017639235.1. NCBI lineage: Eukaryota > Metazoa > Chordata > Aves > Passeriformes > Corvidae > Corvus > Corvus kubaryi. The sequence continues at coordinate 6,260,349 of NW_024581131.1, forward strand.
AATGGACCGCTTACCTTCCATCTGTGAAAGCTGTCAGCAACAGATCTATTTGGTTCTCTATAAACATTCATTTTTACAGGCACATTACAGAAGGACTATGGTTTTAAGTAGGGATTAGGAACACTATCATACAAACCACATGAAATAACAGGATTGGTATACAATCAAACGAATGTTGTACTAATAAATCTAAAGCTTTACTGTAAACAGAAGAATAACTCTCTCTTCCCTCCATTTCTTTATTGTCTCACTAGAGTTCTGCTGACTTCAGTGAATTTTGTTCTGCCTTATATTGGCTTAAGTAAAAGCAGTAACACCTGCAACAACAACACAGGATTGTTTCAAATTGACTTAAAGGGTAACAATCAGCAGTGCTTGATGAGTGATACTTTCTCACTATATATATATGTTATGCTAAAACTGATGTAAAGCTATCCACAATAAGATGTTCAATAACTGATGCTGTAAATGTATTGACAGAATATCATATCAATGTGAGGGTAATAGACTGGTGCAAGCAGACAGGGGGAAATGATTATCAAAATACATTTAGGAAATCATAAATTCTATCTACAGAAATAAAAGACCATTTCAGAATTGTTAAGTGTATCCATAGTGATTATAAATAAAAGTCTTATAATGCTAAATATTCTGATATTTAATGAAATGGAAGACCATCACGTTATCTTCAGAACTGGCTTTAAAAAGAATTTTTACCATGTTTCCCTTGAATCCAAAAATAATTTCCAGTAAATCAGGAAAATGTTAACCTAGGATTGACATATGGTCAAACTGTGGTGCTTTTTTCTTAAAATGTAATCTTTGTGGATGCAGTTTAGTCTAATATTCTATCAAAAGATGAGAAAACATCTCAGTACTTTTAGGTGTAAAATAGACTTTTGACTTTTAATTTGCTCTGTTAATAGCTTCATTGTTTTAATTCTGATCTTTAGATATTGCAAAGGAAAGATTAAGACCTACCAGAGTGAATGAACTGGCACTTTATAAAGTTTCATTTCTGGAATGCTTACAATATTCTTGGTATTTATCAAAAACCAGAGCACAAAAAATATTTTGAATACAGCATCATAGCAATCTAAGTTAAAGAGTTTTTGAAAAATCATTTTACGGGTTTTTTCACCTTGCCAATTTGTCATATTTTAAAATATTGCAAAAATTTCAGACCAAGGTTACTTTCTGACACAGTATTGCAAACCTATGCTCAAAGAAATCCAGGATTTATGTAAGAAAAAAAAAAAGAAAAAAAAGATGCCATGCTCAGTGTTTGTAGCGGGCCCTGGAGTAACAACATCACTGAATGAGAAAGACAGACTTGCAAAATGGTTTCTGTTCCAGTGATGTAATTATGCACAAGAATTTATAACAGCAGAAATTACTATAACTTGCGGTTACTTTGCTAATATTTTGTGGCACAAAAGCCCAGGGTATGGCTCTGCAAAAAGGTTGAGACCAGCTGCAAGGTAAACAACTAGAAAGCGAGTTGGTGTGTCCTGGCAGGTTAGAGCCACAAGCCCAGAAAACAAGCAAGGAGGATTTTTGGTGGTGGCAGGAGGTATGGAGTAGCTTCCTCAGCCTAAAAGGGGTGCAGAACACTGCCATGTTTTTCACTGGTGTTTGCATTTATTAAAAAACAAACAAACAAAAAACCAAAGAAACTATTACAGATTTTCAGTTTGGTGAAAATAACTGCTGTTTGTTGCATGTTCTGGCAAAGAGTGTGTCTCTGGAGAGGAGAAAAACACGTAGAATCATACATTCATAGAGTGGCTTGGGTTGGAAGGGACCTTCAAAGATGATCTTGTCCAATTCCCCTGTAAGGGCATCTTTCACTACACCAGGTGGCACAAAGTGCTGTCTAACCTGACTTTGAACACTGCTGGTGATGGGGCATCCACAACTTCCTCAGGTAACTTGTTTTGATGTCTCACCACTGCTATTAAAAATATATATATTCTTTATCCCCAATTTAAACCTAATCTCTTTCAATTTAAAACTGTTGTCCCTTATCATGTCACTACAGTCCCTGGTAAAAACTCTTTCTATATCTTTCTTATCAGCCTCCTTTATATACTGAAAGGTTGCCGTAAGGTCTCCCTGGAGCCTTCTCTTCTCCAGACCAAACAAACTCACCTGTCAGCCTCTCTTCATAGGAGAGGTGCTCCAGCCCTCTGGAACTAACAGGTCTGTGTCTTTCTTGTGCTGGGGACTCCAAAGCAGGATGCAGCACTCCAGGTGGGCTCTCACCAGAGTGGATGGAGTAGTGGGGGAGAATCACCTCCCTCAGCCTGCTGGTCACACCTCTTTTGATGCAGCCCAGGATGCAGTCGGCTGGCTGGGCTGCAAGGGCACATTGCCACCTCACTTCCAAGTTTACATCCTCCAGTATCATTGAGTCCTTCTCTGCAGGGATAACTCACCATTAATTAACCACACAGTTTTCACAGATACCAGGAATTGCCCAGTACTTGTTGCAGCCTGAAGTAATCCCTCTCAAGGAAGGGGAGATGGCTCCTTTCCTGAGAGTGAATGCACAGATTTATCTGGGGGAAGATGTGGGAGGGCAAATGTGTACGGAGAGGGTATGAGAGACAGGAGCTGAGCCTGCAACAGGAGTGTAGACTGGGAGAGAAGGAGCAGGGCTTCCCTGCATCTGAGGGCAGACTCAAAGCCAGATCCGAGAGGTGAGAGAGAGAAGGAGCCTTCCCAGGGACCCTGAAGAGACCTGGCAATGCAGAGGTGCTGGCAGGGGCTGGACTGGGGGAAAGCACCTACTCTTCGTAACACAGCTGACAGGAGACCTATTTAATCAAACCTTTTAAAATCAGATTTGCCCCAGAGCTCTGCACTCCCTCTCAGGGTCATCCTGCTGCAGATTATTATTCTGCACTCTAGTAAAATCCAGTTGGAAGATTTCTGGTGGGGTTTTTTATTGCTTTTTTTTTTTTTTTTTTTTTTGCAAGGGAGAGCCCTTTCTTCTTTAAAAACATTCCACTTCAGTGAACTGGCTGCCTAGGGATCCTGTCACACCATGTTTCTGTCACATCATAACACCACTTTCAACATTTTCTTGTATCAAATGACAGGATGGGATTTTCAGAGAAAGCAAAGGCTTTTCTCACTTTTAGATTCTGCTGGTGTAAGCATATATTCCACTCTAAAGGACAGTACTGACCCATCTCAGGGCTCGAGCTGTAGTGCAGATGGGATACAAAACTAATTTAGTTTTCTTTCAAAGAAAGCTGTGCACATGAAGCAGGACCTGCTGGTCCAGTCAGAATTCATTAGCAACAAAGATTACATGTTTCAATGTTTGCTCCCTTGTTTTGACTGCGGGAACAAGGAGAAACAGTTCTTAATTACTAATAATCCCTTGCATGCATTATTAACAGACTATTTTGTTCAAATAGTTGGAGCCTGCAGCGTTTTACAAGCTCCATGTACAGAGTAATTCATCTTTGCTGATGATAATGAAAAACTTTGTTATTTTTTATTTTGTTAGAAGAATCTTTCTCAGGCAAGGCAGCCCACTTTACGAGGGAAATAAAAACAAAAAATGTAGTTCAGTTTTAAAGTTGCAATAAAAAGCTGTGGTAAAAAAAAAAAAAGATTCCTGAATTATCACATATTTATAAAAGAGAAGGTAGAAGAGAATCAGGCCCAAAGCTATTAGAAACTAGGGAATTCAAAGTGATAAAGTAGCATTGAAATAGAACTGTATTACGGAATCCTTCAGTATCCACCAGCAAGGATGATATTACACAACGTTGTAGAACTGTTCATCAGATAAAATAACAACTCATTTTTATAGAACAGACAATTTTGTTATCAGAAGTGCTATGCCATCCCACAACAAATATCAGTCAGGTAGCCCCAGGACAGAGTGGTGCCCATGGTGCAAAGAAGCTCCTTTCACTGAGTCATATTCTGCAGGGAAAAATCAACATCAAAAGCAAGCAGCTTAATTCACTAGTTATTAATAAAAACATGTCAGGAGAGTTGAGCACACTAGTGAGCATTGCTCTGCAAGCAAAATATGAGACTGCTGGGAAACCTTTGTTTGCTTTTTTCAACTTCATTGGGGTTTATTTTTCAGATTTTTTCAAGTCATTGAGCTTGAGGGAAAGGTGAACTAACAGGCATAGCTTCTCCTTCTGGCAGAAATCTTTGCATGACCAGTAATTGAATAATTATTCCATTAGGAAAGTGTAGATGTAGGATGAGAATGTGTTTGAAACTGATCTTCCTTTTATAATAATACTTTTATAATGGCTATAAGGGTAATTATTATGATTTACTATCAACAGCACAACATAGGACACAAAAATGTCACCTAATCAACTATTTGCTCCTGGAAAGGCACAGGTGTCTCTAGGAAGATGTCCAGTCCGATTCTTTGGTGATGGAGAAGAAAAAACATCCACAGGAGCTACAAGAGCTATCCTGGTTCTCAGTAAACAGACTCCAGACAAGAACTTCTCCATACAGACCAGTATTGCAGGCTATAAAAATTCTTCAAAGGATTTTCCAAACTACTTATTTAGGAATAGTGTGATGAATTATAGCACTCCCTTAAAGTTTTCCTGGATCAACACTGAAGAAAGAGGGATTTACAGCATATATCACATACCCAGGAAATCATTTCCATACCTAACCTGAAGTCTGAAAAAGCAGAAAGCATCATCAAGAGCAAACAGAAAGTTTAAGTAGGCATGCTAGAACTAAACTGGGGTGCTTGGGGATGTTAAAGTTTGTGCACTGGTCCTTGAGAGAAACAGCCCTTGGGGAAAGGCTAATTCCAGGCCGTAAAGTAGCAGCTGGTATGGTTACAGTGCACTTTAGTAGCCTTTTGTTTATAGAACAATGCTCACTGCAGGTCAGATTGTTTATACGGCATTACAGGAAATAGATCAGTCAATACAGAACAATGTCCAGATATGTAAAGAACTGAAGTCAAGATGCTGTAAAGGAGTGGAAATGGACTTGCCTCAAGATTCTCTTTGAAAAGTTGTGTAGGAAGAGGTGGTGACATGAAACAAATCATTTCAGAGCTGGAACAGGAAAGGGTTTAGGCACGTCTTCAGAGACCTTCATACACTGAAGCTGAATTTAACTTAAAAAACACGTAGGAATGACACCAAATTCACTGCTAATTTAGCCCAATTTTAAGCTCCCTTTGATTTGCTGGAGTCATGCTAAGGGACATTAATGTAGGTCAAAATATCACTCATTCAGTGTCAGAGTTGAGAATGAGACCAGTTACTAAGGACTACATTTAAAACACAAAAAAAAGAGCAAAGGGAAAATTCAGAATATGATGATAAATGTTAAAAGCAAGTGAGATTAAGCCCTTTACAAAGAAGCTATTATAAGCTATGGAACTGTTCTCAGCATTAGTCTTAGCAAAAATCAGGGTGAAAGAGTTTTTCACTGGATGTACTCGTGGTTGAGATGTTCAAAGTAGGATATAGGGTTGGCAGAATTTGCAGTAAATAGCTGGTTCTTCCTGTTAGGAATATATAACATTGGCATTTGGAATCAAATCCTTACATTGCTTAAAGGATTTAGATGAGGTAGGGCTGTACTTACCTCAGACTAGGAAGTCAAAAGAAGGAGAGGTAGGGAGACTTCCAGAGGAGGGCTGGGCTGAGGTAAGATGCATAGCAGCTTTCAGTAACTACACAGCAAGAGTACAGTGCTTCAAGTCCTGATTTATACAGACTTTTTTAGGTAAATGAGATGAAGCTGCCTATTCAGTCTTTCTTGGTTTCTGGACTGGATGCTCTGGAGAATCTGTAGTTAAATAATTTTCTTTCCAACAAGAAGGATAGTTTAAAAACAGGCCTTTGCAGAAATCAAGCTCGAGTGAAACAGGGATATCTGTGACCTGAAGTGTCAATCCACGGTTACAGGAAGCCACTGGACAGACTGCATTTGAAATTTAAAACCATCATGAAATTAAAGGCAGGGAGTATCAATTAAACTGCTTTACAGACTACTGATGGAAATTGGGCCTTCACATTTTTTAGACAAAAGTAAAGAGCTTAGGAAATTTCAACGTTATTGTGGCTTCATAATCAGACTCTGGCCTACTCCTGACAGAAAGCCAATTACCCAGGCAGGCCTCCAATCATGTTGCTTTCCTGAGAGAGGCATTTCGATTGTCAAAGGATTAAATGGATGTGAGAATGGCCTTGTACAAGGTAAACTGAGACTCTATTGTTGCCCTAAAGATACTGAATAATCAAATCCTTTGAAGTGTAAAAACAAGAAAGATTTTCACAACTGATACCTTTGTCTTGGTGTCTCTGGAAAATTGTCACAGTTCTTTCTCCTAAAGGATGTTTGGGATGCCAGATAGGTAGCAAATACCATGTTGTATATCACTGCAGGAAGGCTTTATGAACTTAAATGTTACAATCATATAAAAGAAACAATCATATAAAAGAAACAAAAGTCCTACTTTGTCCTTATCTTAGATCAGGAGGGAAATATAAACAAGGCCAAGAACATGTCTTTGAATATATGAATCTGTAGAAGCATCAGGCACAGCTTTCAGACCACTCAATCCATATTCTCCCCCTGTACCTAAAAGATGATCAATCGAATTTGCCTGATTCTTTTCTTTTCTGGTTCATTACTAATCAGATAACTTTCCTGAGTGATATTTAGACAATTTTTTTTTCACGTCTACCTTGCAACTTTCCAATTGTTAAGCCAGTACACTGAAACAAAGTAGGTGCAGCATTCTTTTAAACAACCCCTGCTGTATCAGAGGGCATTTACAGTTCACAGTCTTTGTTCTCAGCTCGAGATTCCAGATATCAGAATAGATTGATATTGATAAAGCACACCATAGATAACACTACAGTTCAGATTCCACAGCCAGAGGATTGCTCAGTGGAGAACTAGGTCAAAGAATAGCACCTCTTCCCAAATAAAAATTCAGAGTACAACCTGAATTTTCTTCTCCTCCTTGCAAATGCTAATAACTGATAACAAAAGCAAAAAAAAAAAAAAAAAAAAAAAAAAAATTTAGCTAGACTGTATCAAAGTAGTGTTGTGAACTGGTCTTTTCAGGCCTCAAACCAACAGGCAAGTCAGAGTTCATCTTATAAGGGTAACCCAGACTCAGGGAACACCAGTAAAATGATAGTGTCTTAGGGCTTGTTCACCTGACATGAGGCAGTATCTCTGACAAATATTTATTTTAGCAATATGTGATAGTACTTCCTGGTGTGTTGGCTCAGAACTGTTCAGCAAGTTGGGAGTACCATCCTCACATGATAAGGAAAGAACGGCTACAGGCTGAAACCAGCTGAGCCCTGGCCCAACTGGCTCAGCTGAGCACTGGTTCTCCTGGGGTTACCCTACTGAAGTTTATGCTGGTGTAAAGAATTCATGCAAAAGGAAGAAACAGTACTTGGAGTCACGCCACTGATTTTTCTTGAGTTACGCCAGGGAAATGTTTGACTTGCAGAGACCAGTCAGTAACTGGAAGAGATGGCCTTGGGCTACAGAGGAAGGCTTCACCCTGCATACGTGAGAAGCAGGCACACAGCAACAGCAGCAGTATCATGGCCAAATCAAGCTCTCACAGGCAAGGTCACCTGTGTTTAGCTTTGCCCATTCTTGTAGGGAGCTTGTGGCAACAGCCTAAAGAAGGACACATAGACTTTAGCCGCAGTCCAGTTTGCTCTGTGTAAGCAGCAGTGCTTCTGCTGCATGCAGAGGCACAGGCACAGAGCAAGGAGGGCCAGCTTGTCAGCGGCTTGATCAAACAGCCTCCAGGCTGATTTTTGGTGTTGTGGTGGGTGGGGAGATGTTTGAGCCATTGACTTGAGTATTGTGTGTAGTTCTGGTCACCACAATATAAGAAAGGTATTAAGCTATTAGAGAGGTGTGAGGAGCCAATTTACTTATTTGTTTCAACACTGATTATCAGAGACATCTGGGGGATGAGTTGCACATATGCGATGTCCAGGAGGCAGCTAGGAGGAAAGCCTTCTCTCCGGGGGAACTTTGCCGGGCAACCAGCCCATGTCTCACATGGGACAGTCAGTCAGTACGGGAACACCAGAGCCACCGTACCCTCCAGCGAGGCTTCTCCAGTCAGAGGGCGAAAGGCCTCCGCCAATGGGCTGCCATGGAAGGTTGGGCTGGGCCAATGGTCTCTTGTGAGCAGGCGGACGTTGGGAAGGTCCGCGGGGGCATAAAAAGTAACTGCGTCACACGCCCCGGGGGATTTCGGGGCTTTTGGGCCTTCTATTTTTTTGATTCGGCGATTTTTCGAACTTGCTTTTTGAGTGTGGGCTTTTAGCCTGGGGCTTTTTTGAGACCGTACTACTGCTTTGGCTCCATCCTGCTGAGGTTTGCTTTTTGCCCTGGTCCCAGCCTGCCTTTTGGCTCTCCTGCCCTCGCTGGCTCTTGCTCGCCCTCGTGTCTGCCCTGTCTCCCTGTACCCCTGACCGACGCCCTGCCTGGTTCGTCTCTGCGTCCTTGCCTGAGCCACTTGCGTCTAACCCTGTCCGCCTCCGAGCCAGCCCACCTCTGCCATCCTCAGCGCGACCCTGTCCAGGTGTGCGGACCTCGTGCCCGAGCGCCTCCTCACCTCGCGTCCGGCCGCCCGTCGCCGCGGGAGCCGTCCCCAGGCAGGCAGCGCGCACAGCCCCCGCCTCGCGAACGTCAGCGGCACTCCCTGACCTCCCGTGGTAACGCTCCCTTCTCCTCTCTGTCTCCCTCCCCCCCCCATCCTTTCCCATTTTCCTAAGTCTTGCTTTGTCTTTTCTAGCCCTCTTTAGTAGGGTAACTCCTTTTTATTTTGTTTTTTCATTACCAATAAACTGTTCTCACATACAGTGTTTGTCTCTCACTTGACTTAATTTCGTTCCTGACCATCTATTTTTAAAAGAACTCCTCGCAGTTCCCCACAGTGGAACGGGACAAGAGGGTTCAAAGGAGGACAAGAAAGATGGTGAAAGGCCTTGAGAGGAAGCTGTATGAGGAGGGGCTGAGGGCACTTGGTCTGTTCAGCCTGGAGGAGACTGAGGGGAGGCCTCCTTGCAGTTACAGCTTCCTCGTGAGGGGAAGAGGAGGGACAGACACTGATCTCTTCTCTGACCAGTGGCAGAACCCAAGGGAATGGCCTGAAGTTATGTCAGGGGAAGTTAAGGTTGGATATTAGAAAAAGGCTCTTCACCCAGAGGGTGGCTGGGCACTGGAACAGGCTCCCCAGGGAAGTGGTCACAGCACCAAGCCTGAGAGTTCTAGAAGTGTTTGGACAATGCTCTCAGACACATGGTGTGACTCCTGGGGATGTCCTGTACATGGCCAGGAGCTGGATTCCATGATCCTTGTGGGTCCCTTCCAACTCAGCATATTCTGTGATTCTCTAATATTTTCTGACTGTCTTTTAGCTGAAGAAGCTGAAGTTTTCATTAAATAGGCTTTACCTTACTGGCAGCTAAGTAAAACTCCACACCTGGAAACAGAGGACCAAGGAGTTCCCTTTAAAACCTGGCCATCAGGGCTCTTAAGCAGTATCACATAGGCCAGTTAGATGCTGGACTGAGTAAATGGAGTGCCAGGTGTAACTGAGAACGAAGAAGGAGCATGTGAGATTTCACATGATCAAAAGCAGCCTGGAGATGGATCTATGCCTTTGGTTCGAGCATTTCACTTGCCTGAAAAGCAAAATGCATGCCAAAAATGAGCAAGAAAGCATGCTTTTAAATCAATGCCGTTCTCAGCTTCTGTATAAAGTCTCATCATCGCTATAAGAGACAGAAGAATAGAAATCTCAAGACAGCTGGTATGATTAGATCATAGTTTATTTCCTTCTCCCACCTGAAGATAATGCACAGATGCAAAAGGTTTCTGATCCTGTTCCTGCTAAGTCATCTTGCTGACAGTTATTGATTTGCAGGGTTGGTTGGCAGGTTGATTTGCATGAGTGTGTATATGACTGCTTACAGAGTCTGCTTACTATTCTGATGACAAAAGCACTCAACAATGACCTCTTCCCCCTCAGGAAAACACAAGGAGGAAAGAAAGGAATGTGCTTTTTTTTTTGTGCACTGTTCTTGCATTGGAAAAGCATTTGTGCACTTGATTTGTATCAATAAAAACAGTTTTCTGGACTAATGTGAAATTTATACGTGAGCCTCAGTGAAGCAATTGTGCCTTCCAAGGGAGCTACATTGCACTAACAGTTAACTGAATTATGTGGAGGTTCCTATAACTTACAATCAAAGTCAAGGATCCCCACAATTTTAAGACCAGTAACACCATAATGAAACAGTACATATCAAAGTAACCTGACATCTGCTGAAAGGATTTATTATGAAAAAGAAGCAAAGATTCCCTGGGGCTAAAGAGCTATAACACCTTAAAAATGGAAAGCTAAAATATAATGGATTTCATATCTACTTGGTCAGTTCCAAAGCATTTCCTTCAAAACAATTCCCAAAAAGCTATCACAGCAGGCTGCAGGACACTAAGAAAGTCACAGTCTTCAGTTCTCTTTCAGGTCACAAAAAACCAAATTGCTCAAATAACAGAACCCTCTGCCTTCCTTGTGTACTCTCAAGGTATTGTTGGATCATTTTGATCCGTGTCCACATGAAATACTGTCACCAATACCACTGGACATGGCAGCTGGGAGTCAATTACTTGTAACACGAACCATAGTCATGTAACCAGTAGTGAGACTGAACACAAATAAAAACCCCAGTGAGATAAGGACTCCCAATAAGGGTACAAATATATCAATTTTGTAGAGTACATGTAAGAACCATGTTTTTACACTCCCTGATACAGTGCTCACTGTGAAGAAGGGAAAAAAGTACCTTGACTTCCTCCAGTGACCCAGAGTCACAGCCAAAGTAGATTCAGGACCACTGGGGAGAAGAACAGAAATGTGGCCCTGAGCCAAGTCCTGCCTTTGCCTGAAGCGCAGCTGTGGAAGTGATTACTGTTTCTCTTCTAAGGGAAATGAAGTGATACATGTGGTTATGGTTTAAAAATGTGCACTTTCTTCAGGCAGGACTTTTGAAAGGCATCAGTTGTCTCTAGAGTGTCTTGTAATAACCTTGGTTTATACACCAGTGTGGGATTAAAGACGTCAGCCACTTTGCCCCTTTAGCAGCATCACTGAAACAGGAGAGCAAGACCTCTTTGAAATGCAGTTTATTCTACAAACATTTAGAGTAAAATCTTAGCTAATTTCCATAACTGCATATAATACTAGAAAGAAAAAGCGCTACTATGGTCATTTGAAGGTTACTCACAGCTATTTTCTGAACTACTCACTTGCTAGGGAAGGATTAAATGGGAGATGAAATGTTTCCTTTAGTTTATACTCATGTTATCCTTTTTGGGCATTTTGTTTCCACACATCCACATTCATCTACGTACACATAGGTGAACTGGACTGTTTTATGGTCCGAGCAAACCAGTTCCACCTTCACTTTGTGACTTCTTTTTTCATGGCAGCAAGTGCATTTGTGTTCCATTTCACTGGCCTCAAAAGAATACCTATAGAAATGAGATTTTTCATATCAGTCTGCTGCCTGTTGTCTTCCCAACCTGATCCATATTTGCGGCTCCAAATGCATGTACTACTAAGGAACAAAATTTCCTATCTATTTTTCTGCTTATTCATAACAGCCTTTCCTCAGGATGCTATTGGCTATGCAGGGCCAGATCCTTTGACACCAGTGGGGAAAATTCCAGTAACTTCAGTGGATTTTGGATTAGGCCCATTCTAGCAAGACAGAGAAGAGCAATTCATGCAGAGAACAAAGAGGAGGAAAAAACTCCAGTAAACACCAGAGCAGTTCAAAAACCATACAAGGACATGTTTAAGAGCATGTTTAATAAATTTAGCTGATGTCTTTCCCAAGGGATCTATTTTCCTGACTAAGATAAGGCACTCTATGAGGCTGAAGCCATTCCTAATGAGTGCTCTTTTGCACACACAGTTTCCCAACTGGGTCCTTTCAAACAGCAGGAAGGGGACAAACAGCTGCAGGCCACTGGTGACAGGAACCCAGGAAGACTAGGCACAGAGGAGGACAGAAAAAGGCTTCCTACTTACACAGAGTAGGTACTGCACATCCCTTCACAAAAGGGCACTGGGACAGGAGCAGCTGACTTGCAGTTGTCATGGATGATGTACTGCTCCTTCACATTGCGTTTGCATTTGTGTGGCAGGTCAATACCTGGCAGAAGAACACTTCTGTTAGACTTCTTCACACTGGGGAACAAATGTTTTGAAAGGTATTTGCTAGTAAACCAAGGATAGTTCATCCTAGTAAAACTTTTCACAGTTCAAATGCACAACCAAAACCACAAATGAGAGTGCAAAGAGACATTAATTCAGCCAAACGATTCCCCACTGGTCAATGTGCTTTTCCATTTGTGGACTAGTTTTAGCAGGTAAAGATACTGTTGAATCAAGACCTAAAGGAGACATGAAGGTTTTAGGTTTTTCTAAAATGGCTATAAATCACATTTGTGGCTCTATAACAATACAGGATTTCTGAGTAGATGCTACAGAAAAAAAACCCCCAAACCTTTGTTTCTGTGCAATTTTGCAGGTGCAATAATACATAGAATGTTTTCTAAAAGTTTTCTTATCAGGAGTATAGTTCAAGCTAACAGTACTTCAGTTATTTGAAAGCACAGAAAAGGAAATTTAAAAATGTTAGTGTTCCCTTTGAAGAATGAGGCAGATTTTTAGTCTTGGCTATGAGGTACAGAACAGTTCTGCTGCTGTAAAACTGTCTTTCAGTCTGTGGAAACTGCAGGCTCTCAGTGCATGCAGAAACAGGGCTGCAAGCAGGGAAGGACCAAACAGTACTGGAGTAGAGAATCAGTGATTTAATGCACTCACATGTCTTACAACAGCCATCTGAAGACACCTCAACTGTCCCCTGTATTGAAAGTAACCAGAACAGTCAGTTCAGATGCATGTAGTGCTAAGCAGAAAGTAGCAATGATGAGAGTTCAGTTACAGTCCCTCATTTCTAATCCACACAAATTCCTCATCAGACCTATTTGTGTACCAATTATATATAAAGCTCCTTGGGGGGGAAAAAAACAAAAAACAAAAAACCAAAAAAAAAAAATTAATCTAGCAAGGAAGGGAGTGAATTTTCTTAGGATTATATATCATTCACAAGCCAGGTAAAATGCCCTGTAATACATGCCTAATCTTTAGTTCCTATTGAAGCCAGCATAAAAACCCCAGTCTCAGAGAATCACAGCTGCCCCTGGAATTGAACAGCCTGACCTGTGCAGAGCCTGCCCCAGAGCTAATTCAAGTACATGGCTGTCCTAGTCCCTGCTTTGATCTGCGGTGAAGTCCCAAAATGCTTCTGAAAGTTACTGAAAACCACCAATAGCTGAAAGCCTAGATATGAATGTTACCCCTTGCTCGTTCATGTTCCACTTCCTCACTTAATGGTACACCATATGTCAGAAGACACTGTGTTCATCAGTCCCCCAAGGATTCATGGTGAATTACCACTTGTTTAATGGCATTTTATAATGCTGATGTTTCTCAAGTGATAAAAGATTCCCCGTCGCTATTGCCCCAATACCCTTCTCTTTCAAGTTCTAGTGCTTATCCCACAACAGTGTAAATTGTGTGGGCTTGTTTGCAAATATTTTTGCTTTACTTCCACGTGACACATGGCCGAAAAAGCACATTTCCTTCAAAGAAGGATGATCATACCAGAAAGATCAAGAAATACTCATTCAAAACAGCAAAGATAACTCCCAGGCCAGCATCAGGGCTTGTTCCAGAAGCCTTTTTCTGGCTGTAAAATACTTACTGGCACACAGTTTGCTTCTTCAAATGGTAGGCAGACCTTTATTGTACTAGTCAAGGAAAACTGGCCTGCTGATTCAGTGCATGTGTACTGAGTACAGTTGTCATATGGATCTTTATAACTCTTTCCAACCTGATAAAAACAGGGGAAAAAAAAGAAAAGGGAAAAAAAAGCCAGTGGAGTATAGCAATAAAATTAGAAAACTGAAACAGTAATAAAGTCAATGAACTGTCAAAGACTGGGTTGTTCATACCACTCTGAAAGGGCTGAGATGCCTGCAACTCACATCTACAAATTATGTACCAAGCTCACCCACTACCAGTCTATGCAAAATCACTTCTGTGGCCACCCAGGGGGAAGGAATGAAAGAATGCCAGAATGAGCATAAAGGTATTAACAGAAATGCCAGAAAGTAGGTGTGTTAATGTTTGCGGGCTAAAATATATACAAAAGAAAAATAACTCTTTCAAAGGGTTTCAACAGTTTTCTTTTTTAATAGATGGAAGAAAATTAAAAAGAGTGAAAGAGAACAAAAGTCTTTGCAATAGAGGTTAATGGATAACTGCAAAGCCTACTCATGGAGAGATAAAAATTATATATTGGAATAGGAAAATATAGCTTGTAAGATAAATCATCAAGGAATAAAAGGATGAAATAAAAAAGATGAACACAAGAGCTATCAGAGAAGCAATAGCATGTAAGGCAAGTCACTGGTTGAAACAGTATCATTAACCATACCCAGGAGTAGCAGGCTGTAGTAAAACCAGAGAGTTAGAATCATGGAATCACAGAATCATTAAGGGTGGAAAAGACCTCCAAGATCATCAAGCCCTTCCTTTAAAGGCTCAGCTCATGTCTACACAATGCTATATTCACAGGACATGATGTATTAGCTGTATTAGCTGTGTGTGTTACCAAGTCGCACTACGCTCCAGCAGCTGTGTCACTTGATTTCTGCCTCAGCAAATACAGAACCACTGGCAGCACAGTTATATCAGCTTGCTCACACTGTCTATCTCTGTATCTTCAGGGCAAAATAATGAAACTGCTTCAGATGGGAGCAGTGTGATGTGAAGCCAGCACATGTATCTCTGCAAGAATAGCATTATATAATGTCACCATCCCTTCCAAAGTCTTTCTTGCTATTTCATGTCAGGAGAAGTGGAGGTAACATGATTTCCATTCCTGCCAGAGAATATAATTGTCAACATAGTAGTGCCTGTGAGATGCACACAGCAGGGAACAGCTACAGGGAACATCTACATTTACTTTGGAAACACAGATATTTTTACATCTCCTCGAGGTCCTCCCAGCCTTGAAATGCATGACACTGGTTGAAAAGATGCTGAGGTCTTTTTGATAATTCAGGCTTGAGTGCACAGCAAGGGAATGCTTACCTCAATGGTCACATTGCCAAATGGAAAATTTGCCACACATGCCACTTGCTGGCACTGGCTGCAGCATTGACCCTTCTCTTCCACATAGCGAAAACCCTGTAGGAATAAGGTTTCCATTTATCCATGTTAACCAATGTCTTGTTCCTGAAGCATCTTTGGATCAAAGATACACTGAAGATGGCAGAGGAAATGAGCCAACCTTCTGGTTTCAATTCTGTTCTCTTTAGAAATCTGTTGGAACCATTTTAAGCCTGACAATCAAAGCTGGTAATTTTTCTGCCTTATTGAATAGTGACTTCTGGGTACTTCAGTTGCCACGAAGACCCTTTCACTGACTATTCTTCTTCAGGCTAACACACAAAACAGGTCAAAAAAATTAATTTAGCACATGATTACTTGCACAATCTGGCACCACCACTTGGTCTGATATCATTATCTGCAAGAACTGTTGCTGTCAGACCTGTGAAGATTTTCTGTGCTGTCTTTTAGGTATCCATTGGTCTCCTGGTGGCTGTGGCTGGCTTCAGGATAAAGTATAATGAAAGGTTTTGTCCATTTTTAACATTGGTTGTGCATTTGACCTTATCTGGGCATGAATGGAAAGGCAACCACCCTCCTTATATTCAGGAACAGACTGAACAACTTGAATGCTGATTCTCACAAGTACTGAGAAGTAGCTGAGTACTCCGCACCCACAAGTCCTGAAAGTGTCTGGAAACATATAAACCACTGTGCAGTTTCCTCACAATCTTCAGTTTTGAGCTGACAATGGGCAACACCAACAGAATGACACAAACATCTTTCAGCAGTCAGACTTCAATAGGTTTGCAATCATTTCCCCTCAGGGCACCTTTCCAAGGGTGACCTCTTAAATTTGCTAGAGCAAAAATAACCAGCACCCTAAAAAGGACTTACAAAACAATTAATAGAAGAGTCTGCTATGTTGCACTGAGAAAGCAGTTACTGTCCCTGTTTCAACTCAACAGCCATTGTCTGTGGTCAAGGAGGTGCTGACCTGCTGACAGGTGGTTTGGCATTGCACTGGAAGGCACTGGATGCGGTTGGTCTGTGTCACAGGATCCTGCTCATCCATGCACACACAGTTCTCGCAAGAGCTTTTAGGCACCATTGCCCCTGGCTGGAAATATAGAGGAGAGAGAAAACCATGACAAGAATTCAGAGGGTTCTGAAATAAATGTCCCCCTGGACTGTCAAAAAAATTAATGTCTATGAGATTTATTTTTGGAAGAATTTCCTGAAATTATTGTACTTCCAGATCTCTAAAACCTTACCAGCAGTATCACAAAATGAACACAAGGCTGACACTCCCAAGTGTATCAATGATGTTAAATGATTTTTTAAATAAATTCTAAGCCTCTATTTTTGCTCAGTTTGACCAAGCAATAATCTTACAACATTCAAAGAGATTTAAAATTTGTGTTCAATCACAATTTTGACCCATCAACTCTAAAGCATAGGCAAGATCTCTTTTAGTAAGCAAGTTACTGGTCTCTGGCATTACCTGTTCACTAACCTATTCCAGAATCACAGAGTGCTTGGGGTTGGGAGGGACCTCTGCAAATCACCTAGTCCAATGCCCATTTCCAGTAGTACATAAGACTACTGGCAGGGAAGAATCTAATCCTGCTTTTTGTATGAGTGTTGACAACAAAAACTTCAGAGAATTCTGACTCAGGCAGCATTAACTCATAGGAAGAAGTGTCTGTAAGAAGACCTACCTTAAATTCAACTCCTTCAGAAATACATACTCCTTTTGGTACTGTAAGAAAAAAATTTAAAAGGTTGTGCTAGGAATGATGCAGTTACTGTTCTCATCTCTGAACTGTGAGTGATTTAGAGAAGTCAAAGAGTAGAGCTGAACTTAATAGCACACATGAAAAGAGGAAAAAAAAGCAACTAGTACTGGTACTAGTTGTTATTCAGAAGCTCACATGTAGCATCTGCTTAGATGTTATGTTTCAAGTGGGGATAATTCTACATGCTGGTATTTTCCGTAAGGTAAAATCTATTTGCCTCATGGTTTTTTTACCCATACTTGAAATTACTTGACCTTTTCTTTATTGTTAACCGCTGTGCTGGTAACAAAGCCAATGGGCTTATGTGTGTGAATCTGGAAATATAATTTGGCAGCAGAGCTTCTGGATGGGTTCAGTTTAACCATCATTCCGTATGTGGTCAATAACTTACACTCACTGAATACTGGCTACAGAAAACCTGCACCAGTTACTCCAATTCCAAAAAAAAAAAAAAAAAGAAAAAAAAAAGGAAAGAAAAAAAAAGCTGAATTGTAAAGGCTGAGAAAGGAAGAAGCTACCACCTCTGATTTTAACTCATTTAGAAAAATCAAATACCTCAAGGAATAAAACCCCTTAAGGAAATGAAGTACTTACTACAGGAGAAGATAGGGCAACAACCATCCTCAGACATAGCAACTACTGGCTGGAAACCTAAGTCACATCCTGTTTTGTTGATAATGCAGGTTTTTATATCACATTCTGCAATAGACAGCAGAGATAAAATAAGCCAAAGCATCCCATCCAGCAGCATTACCTGCAGAAAAAGCTTGAAAAAAAACATCCTATCACTATCACCAGGGTCCCCTATCCTTTGTCTTGAAATAGATACTGGGAATGGCCAGGGTTAGGAGCAGGCTACTCCTGTGCTATGGTGGGCATTTGGGACTGGGAGGGTGGAAATGCAAAGTTGAGCGCAAACATGTATGAGGAACCTCCACAGGAAGCCTTAGGGAAGCCTTGAAGATGAACACATCCTCCCTTATTGGGTGGATCTCTGTGGAGCGATCACCCTCCCATCTCAGAAAGACAAGATCCAAAGGATCCTGTGGAGCACCTGGTGATCCCAACGATCCACAGGGGATTTTCCAGTGTAAGTATCTGCCAGGTCATGGCACTAATTTAGAGTACAAATTGCACCAGAGGAATTCTCTTCTGATAGCAAGAGCTCCTGGCATGTAGATGGAAGAAATTACCACTCCAATGTGCCTATGTGAATCTGGTACCTGTGGGGCACCACATCTCCCTTGGGGATTACTGCTGAAGGCACATGATGCCACATGATGACATGTGAATGATCCACTCACCACAGACTGTCTCTGTGCAGCACGGGTCTTCCAGACGTGGTTTTATTTTGCGTACAAAGCCTTCTTTTGTGCAGTTGATAGGTGGAGATTTAGCACAAGGGCGGGGGAAGCAAGAGATGTTCAAGGTCGCTTCATCACAAGTACAGTATTGACAGTCATGCTCCCAAGCCTCTCTAGGCTATAAAAATAAGAGGGATAGCAGTTCAGTGAGCAAAACCTGGAAGCATTATATCAATGAATGCCTGCTGCAAGACAGTGTAGGGCTGAGTCAACCTAATTTATTGTGTAGGAAAATTGCAGTTCAAATCCCAGAGGGAGAAGAAGGGAACAGTAAGAAAAAATTCCATTATTTGCCACCTTCCTTTGCAGGTTTATGTGTTTCCAGGAGGAAAGCCTGATGATTCTACCAGGAAACTGATTCCCAACAACTACTCCTTCTGTGTCTGTGCCTCAAGTGATTAAACAAGTTCTGGAGTTAATAAAATCTTCTTGATTTTCTCCCCACTGTCATTGCAGTTCACTTAGAATGAAAAGAAACAACTCATGGTCATTTTTGTAGGAGGTCACAGAACCCAGATACAGTATAAAGACAGTATTTTCCTTTCTTTTACCTGTTTCACTGAGCCATCTTGTGCAGTGCAACCTATAAAATGAATTAGATGTTATTTTAAAGGTAACTGAATCAGGGAAAACAACAGAAGCAGGAAAACAGGAACAGAAGGAAAGTATTGAAATCTGAGAATCAGCCACAAAAAAAAAGAGAAATTCAGAGTGCAAAGTCACAGGTTGTAAACCCAAAAACTTCTTAAACATGCTACTCTTTGTTCTTTTGAAAGTTGCACCTTCTGCATGCAAGAGCAGGCAGAAACTCTCAATCTGGAATGCTTCCAGCCTCACTAGAACAGGTCAGTAACAAGGTCTCCCCCATTTCCTCTGTACCCAAAACAACCCCCTTAACATGCACTTCTAGTCAGGCTCTTAACCCCACTCCCCGTAGCACCATTTATACTATTTCTTACCACAAACAGACACACAAATGCCATCATGATCATTCAGCAGAATTTTTCCATCAGGACAGTAGCATCCTTCAACCAACAGCGATGTGATATTTTGGGAGGGAAGGGTGTCCATAACAACTCCTCTACAGAATTAGGATATAAATGAGAATGAATGAGAGGCAAAACTGTAGCCCAGGGCAATCAAGACACCTAAATCCCAAGGGAATGTCAACTTCAAACTTCCCTGCCAGTTTTCACATTATGGACTTGAAAAACTTGAAATGACCCACCTGCTGAAGCAAGTGTTTCTTTTTGCTTCCCCGCATGGCTTGTACACCTGATCCTGAGGACAGCTGGCCTCTGTGGAGCATTGCAACATACAAGTTAAAAAGCCCAGACCCATGTGTACCCTCCGATGCAGGGACACGAAGGGACAAAGCGTCCAGGCTACCGCAGCAACCTCCCGGGTGTGCACAGCCGGGCAAGGGGGTCCCTGCAGCTCCAGCAAGAGGGGGCGACGGGGCCAGCAACGTGCAAGTGACAAGACCAGCAGTGCTCACTCCGACTCGTGGGGTGCCCCGAGCAGGGCAAAGCAGGCAGAGCGAAGCAGTGGGTTGCCATCTAGTGTCCAAGCGCTGGGGAACACATGGGACTCCTCGGCTGAGCTACTGTGGGCCTGGTTCCCTCTTGCCCTAGTTCTGGACTGGATCAACCTCTTTGGTTTGTTCCTGCTTTTTCTCAGGTCCAGAGCAGCAGGTGAGGACAGAGCAGACCAGACTTGCTTCACTCTAGGGGGTGTTTTCCAGGCTCACCACACTGCCCATTCCCAGGCTCACCACATTCCCATTCCCAGGCTCACTCGTCTCCCCAGGCTCACTGCACTCTCATTCCCAGGCTCACCGCCGCCCCATTCCCAGGCTCACCGCACTGCCCATTCCCAGGCTCACCGCACTGCCCGTTCCCAGGCTCACC